>NC_134826.1:142336208-142442509 GCF_004210375.1 Tachypleus tridentatus
AATATCCTGATGAAATGTAAAAGTATTTTATTTAATCCTGTTTATATATTACTTAAGCTAACCAGTTTTATTTAAGAGAGTTAGTGGCAAACAAACAGTTTTGGTATAGGAGTTAAATTTAAATATCATGAAGGGTGTTATTAAACCACATATTCTACTTGGCGCCATTGCGTATAATGTTAACTACATAATTATCAATATTATATGCTTTACGGCTGTAAGGCTTAGAAATTAATATTTTAAAATAATACTGACGTAAAATTCAATTTTTTTTTCGTTCTCACCAATTTTAAAGAACGTTTAGACGAATTTTACGTTTTAAATATTTACATTTTAAACATCTTAGTGAAACCTGTTTCTATAGTTGAAGGTTTAACAAAACAAACTGAAGGCAAGAGAAAACAATTCTATCAACGAATATTTAAACAATATATAACGTGTAAATTAAATATAGAATCAAAGTCACATTGATGGAATTTTATATTACGTGTAAATTCTCAAAATAATTGGATAAGAACGTTAGGGCGACGATAACCTTCTTTAGAATTAAGCAACAAAAGGAACATAATGGGTTTTGCTCTGCCCACCAAGTATCGAAGCCCGGTTTTATCGATGCACGTATGCAGGCATATTGGTATACCACTAGGGGCATGACGATAACATGGAGGAGTTGGTGGGCAGAAAAAACCTTCAGTGTATCTTAGCCTCCTTTGTAGCTACAAAACGCAACAAGCAATGCCTACTTTAAAGCTATCTTCTTGAATACTGCACACGCGCACAAGGCGTGGAATAGAATTCCCCACAATAATTTTTGTCAATCTGCCCCAGGCCACTCACCGTAAGGAGGCCAGTGCCTCCGAGTACAAGTCCAAAAGTTAAATATATCTGAGACAAATTTTATCAAAAGCAATGTTTGGGTTGAGAAAATATTTTAAAGAAACGCTTCGACCTGACGATGACCAAAGAAGGTCGAAACGTTGTTCGCTTTCATGTATATTTTCTCAACCAAACGAGCCGTTTTTATATAAAATTTCTCAACAAGTGGGTTTCTCGACATCACTGATTATCTGACAAAGATTTTTGTTTTGGAACATCCATATATGTTAAGGTGTACATTCATGTCCTAATAAAATTATTGTACGTGAAAGCCGACATAGTTTATAACTTACAAATTACACCGATTATGAGATTTATGAGAATAATACCACCACAAAAGAGAATGTGTGGTGGTCAACGGATAAAATAACCGGTAAAAAAATAAATAAAATAAAAACACTTGTTTTTGTACCGAAACGTGCGACACAACTTGATTGGTTATGTGCTATGCGCACCACGCTGAAAAACCTGTTCTAAAAAAACTAACCCCTTAATTTAGAGTTTCTAATAAAACGGGCATTTGAACGAGAGCCTACTTATAATGGTAATGGTTCTTTTCATGATGCTTTGCTTAAAGCCTCACGCTGGTACAGTAAGTCTACTGATTTACAATGCTAAAAGGGGGTCGACCTCGATGGACTCCCGTGAGAGCCCATGTGGCTTGGCTATATGAAAAAACACGTACTTTGCTTAAGCGATCCGAATTTGTTGGTTGTATTCAGATCATGTGATCTAGTAACATTATCAGCTAAAACCTGTCTTGCAACGACTGTGACGTACACAGGTCATATTCATTTTTTAGTGCATCACGTAATAACTAAATCATGTATTTTCTATGCATTCGAGTTATTTCTAGGCTGTAAACATTGCACAAAATATTATTGAATGCGTGCTCCATCTTTGGGTGGGTTTTTTAGATTATTCAGTGAAATCACGCGAAACCCAGTTCACATAACTATAACAAGTAAGTTTATTTCGAGAATAAAATTATTTGCTGTATACAGATTATGCTCACTTGTAGACCAAACTCTCCAACATGGTTTCAACAGAAATTCAGAGACTAATAGTAGGCCTAACTCGCAAAATTGATCAATAGTTCTTTCGCAAAATTTTCTCGCTAACAAATACGTTAAGTTACGTGATCACTGATTCAGTAATTAACTCTAAACTGAATTAACTCATTCATTCTATGTACTTCTAAAACGTCGAAATTTAAATTTCACATTGGTCTAAACTTATCAAATTTCTAGGCTTCATCAATCATTAAGCCATGTGAAAAGAACTCCTCTGGTTAATAAGTATATCAAAATAACAAAATTATAGCCTACAACGATAAGTATCACAATACTGTTGTGAGGTTTGCGTTCATGTGTTTTTCACATATTTATCTATGGAAAAAACATTTCTTTCTAAACTTTAGAACTTGTTTGTTTGAAGTTAAGCGCAAAAGATACACAATGGGATATCTCTGTCCATCATACATATCAGAACCCGGTTCAGTTGTACTTTTTTTTTTGTTTTAATTTCGCGAAAATAAACGAGGCTATCTGCGCTAGCCGTCCCATTTACTTGTGTAAAACTGAGGGAAGGTAGCTAGTCATCACCACCACCACCAACTGTTGGACTTCTCTTTTACCAACGAATAGTGGGATTGACCGTCATATTATAACGCCCCACGACTGAAAGGGCATGTTTGGTGTGATGGAGATTCGAACCCGCGATCCTCAGATTACGAGTCGAGTGCCTTAACTATCTGGCCTGCCGGGTCCCCATTGTAACTACGCAGACATATTGTGTCACTGGGGACGTTTATAATGTTATCTCACAACTTTAAGTTGTTTTCTCTTCGACCATCCTTTGGTTTAAACGAGACGTGGTATTGGCTACCACAAAAGGAAATGACAGCAGTTTGTGTTCAAACACATCCTTACTTGGAGTCTGAAGGAAAGATATCTATGTAAATAGGCAGCTGCAGAGAAGTAGAAGAGGGTTAATCTTTAATCGGATTATTCTTTCGCTTTTAAAAATAAAATCAACTTAATGTTTTAATGAAGCATTAAACCTCAAAATATTTAAAAAAATCATACTTATGAAACAGAATAAGGAGTGATATATTAAAAGAATAAAAAAATAATAAATCTTTCAAAGAAACCAAACATCGAAAAGTAAAACTGGTTAAAATATTTTCTCATAATTAACGAGTATTTTATCATAAAGATCTTTACTAAAAACGATGTTTTCCCTATATTCTCTAACAGTTTTCCATAAAGCGCCAGGTTTAAATACGAGTATTTGTTGAATTAAAGAACAAACTTACTGCTAGTATAGTACACAAGCAAAAAACCCGTCCCCAGTGAAGGAAAAGTTTAAGTTAATCTATCAATTTAAATTACTTCAAGGACTTTAAAACAGTTGATTGTGTTACGCCCTTAGTTTCAGTAAGAGCTGTTACTTATACCAACAAAAAGTAGTTGTAGAACATTTTAGTCATGCTAAGAGCTACAACAATAACATAGGGTTTGTTTGTTTTGAATTTCGCACAAAGCTACTCGAGGGCTATCTGCGCTAGCCGTGCCTAATTTAACAGGGTAAGACTAGAGAGAAGGCAGCTTGTCATCACCACCCACTGCGAACTCTTTGGCAACTCTTTTACGAACGAATAGTGGATTGGCCGTGATTTTATAACGCCCCACGGCTGAAAGGTCGAGCATGTTTGGTATGACTGGATTCGAACTCGGGCCCCTCAGATTACGAGTCGAGTGTTTAAACCACCTGGCCATGCCAGACCCATTTATTGTTTAAGGTACATCATATTTTGGAACGTGGATGATAGGGTAATTCCTAACAATTTAATTTAGGAAATCCACTTTAATAGTTTTAAATGCCGCTGCAAAACATTTGATCACGAGGTTTTCAGTGTAGTAACCGCATTTCAGTTTTAGTTATATGTTTAAAATTTATAATTCTTAATAACTGTATCTACACACACACACACACAATGTGTGGTTTGTAGAATATCACATTAACTGAAAACACTTGTTAAACATACTTTCACTTCTATAACCGTTCAGAAAAATCACTTGAACAAAGCCCCCTAGTGGCACAGCAGCATGTCTGCCGACTTACACCGCTAGAAGCATGGTTTCAATCCCCGTGGTGGGCAGAGCACAAATAATCTTTCGTGTTCAATTTCAAAGAAAGACTTGAGCAAATCATTTTGTGTAGATTTTAAATTAAAACAACCACAAGTCAGGTTTACACGCAAAAGGAAGATAACAGTATACAATTGCTACTGCTTCAAAACAGGTCTTTAGACACCTAAAGTAAACCTGTTTTATATGAATTTCATAAACCGGATTGATTCAGTTGTGGGTGGAGATCATAACCAATACACTTCGAGAAAAACGTGCTGGAATTTCTGTTAGAAAGAAAAATTAATGTGAAAACAAATTAAGAACTTAAACAAGAAACAAACGAATCATTATATTGATTAATTTACGAAGATTGTTTATTTTTATTGTTTTATTCTACAACAAGCTTCGAAAGGACTGTTAATTATTTATTGAAATAAAACGGTTAAGATTATAACTATGTCACGTTCCGTTAGATAGCGCATAATTCACCCTACCACCAAGTTATATACACACGAAACTAAACACATGTAAACATTGTAAAGTATTTAATAATATTATTCTGTTAATGATCGTTGATTAGTTTCGTTTGAGTTTGCGCGTGATTGTAACTAGTTTTTAAAAGCTACAACTTCAATAAGAAATATTTTTTATTTAAACACGTACGACGTATGAATAATTTCTTTCTATAAAGACCATAACTTGCAAAACGAAAATACTTGTTGATTGTTAATTATAATAATTTATTACGGTTTTACTCGATAGGTGTCGTACAGTAGCGTACTGTTTATGCTTAAGAGAAATTCTAGGGTTAGAAAGTTTTTCATAGAAACGTCATATAATTTAAAGTTATTTGTAGCTTTTCGGCGTTGTGTTAATTGAGTATTATTGTATCATAATATCTAGTAGTGTGTAGAACGTTCTAGGTCTCTGTTGGGATTTAAACACGCGTTCAAGATGAAGTTCGATAGAGACAGACAGGTCTAAACTGAATTATTGCGAGTTTAGCAACAAACAGCGTATAGTGGGGATTTTTGAAATGAAATTATCACAAGTTATATTGTTATAACAGAATAGAGAAGAAGAATGCCTTGTCAAATGGTGTTTTAAAGTAACTAAACCAACCTATGTGTAATTTGACGAAAAAGAGACAATTGCTTAAAGCTCTGGATACAACTATGATTATCATTTGTATCTACGTTTGACTCGTTTTAAGATTATTTTAAAACAAGTGGACTGTGTGCTGTCTGTTTGTTGTTGAAATATATCACCAACAATTCACAGACACCTACCGTGTAGAATCCGACCCTTACAGAAACATTGACAGCAGATATAGTATCATTTGTAGCTGTAATGAATATTTCTTGTCCGTTTCTAGTAGAGGAAGCAGCTCGTTTGGAGCTCGAACTACGTGTTGTAAGACATTACGTTAGGTTAAGAATTTTTTAAATGTGAAAGTCTGCGATGCTTATTATTTTTCTGTTGTGCACGTTTCACACCTTAAGACTTTACCTTCCAGTGTCTGCTCACATCCTGGGACGGTATGAGGCCAGTGACAATTTCCTTTCCGAGGATGAAAGGCTAACCCGTCCTGACATCGGTGACTAGTAGCTCTGCCGTTCACACACTGCCAGAAGTAGCTACAGTTGCCAGGGTTAGGGTCTCGAAACAATCCAAATCTTCGTGGACAGTAAGGTGAAGGTTGGGCTGGTCCTGTGTGAAGCCTCAAAGTTTTAAAAAATAGTTACAGATTATCAAACAAGTGACGGTCTATCAAAAAATATCGATTTTTTTTAATCTCGCTGATTCAACTTGCTTTAGAAATTAGATTTTCAAATAAAAATCTATTTTTGATTGATTTGGAAGAATATTTTAGGATAATTTATTTTAATAATCCGACTGTCACATTAAGATAATTAAACTGTTCAGTCGAGTAATAAATATAGAATGATAGTTTGTGTGAGGTTATGTACAAGGCTACATAGTAGGCTGTGCCTTCCACGAGTATCGAAACCCGGTTTCTAGCGTTGTACGTTCGCAGACAAACCGTTAATCCACAGAACGACAGATAGGTAAGAAAAGGTAAGATAAACTTATGTCGTATCCACTGGGGGGCACAGAACGACAGACAGGAAAGAAAAGGTTAGATAAACTTACGTCGTTCTTCTCGGTTTCTACAGTCGACGTTGAATGGATAATCACAACGTGAATACAGAGGACTGATTATACGGAACACGTAGCCATCTTCACAAAATCTCTCAATTGGTTTCCCACCTCTACACTCGTAGTATTTATCACAGTAGACAGTATCCGGATAGAACCCGGAAGGTGAGGGACACTGGAACTGACAAGAAGCTTAAAAAAAAATAAAAAATTCGTCGTATTAATTTATTACATGTTGAAAGCATATTTCAAAAGTATATAAGCCCTGATAAAGTTTGTTTGTTTTTGAATTTCGCGCAAAGCTACACGAGGGCTATCTGTGCTAACCGTCCCTAATTTAGCAGTGAAAGACTAAGGGGAAGGCAGCTAGTCATCACCACCCACCGCCAACTCTTGGGCTACTCTTTTACAAACGAATAGTGGGATTGACCGTCATATTATAACGTGTCCACGGTTGAAGTAGGAGCATGTTTGGTGCGACGGGGATTCGAACCCGCGACCCTTAGATTACGAGTCGAACGCCTTAACCCACCTGGCCATGTCGGGCCCAGAGATCAGTTACTAATTATCACGTGCAATGGGGTATTTCAAACGTACTGAATAACCAAAAATGTGAAATTATTTTGAAATTTATTAAATTTTAGTTTTTATGTTCTCAATCAAAACAATTGGTAAATGAGTAATTGGAGGATAACAAAAAAAAATAAATATAATTACTTCTAAACTTTTATGAATTATCAAATGTTAAAGTTGTGTTCGCCAATTGTGTGTTAGGGGCTTATAACTCTTTTTAGTATAACTATATATACTGGTTGTTGTTAGGCTTAGTATTTTACGTTAGCAGGTGTCTGCGATTCGTTCGCGATAAATTTAAAGATAAAAGAATAGCACTGATTTCAGTTGTTTTCAAAATAATACATATATTTAAACGTATGTAAAGTTACTTTAGAATTTCAATTAACAAACCGAACTATCTTTTCTATATTTCTATCGTACTAATATTTGGCGCCTAAATCACTTTCAGTTATGGAATAAGTGGCCACGGTCGTATACTGCTCTTCCAGTAATCACTTGTTTTTTTTCTTCAAAATATCATCTATTCTTATTGTCAAAGTTCACTCAGGCTGATTCGATTATTTTAGAACCACGCATTGACAGAAAAAATTATTCTTATTTTTCTACTGTTAGTGTTACTTTAACATCTTAACCGTTAGGCCTATGTTAATTTGCAGACCTTTCAATTCCACCGAAGCTAACCTTACAACCAACCCATTGCTGTCCTTGTCTGGCTGTAGTTTCACCCTCATCTCATACTATTTATGTGTTTATTTCTAAATCGTATGTTTACTATATTCTATACCTCAATGAGTTGCAAACACAACTTCCAATAAACAAAACTTTCTGCTTTAACTCTTATTATAAAAAAATAAACAGTAAAAAAAGCATAAATTATTAATTCATAAAATAAACTAATTGATAATATCTTCGTTAAACAGTCTTTTATATTATGCTATGCATTCACCCCTACTACAGAAATAAACTACAGTGAACTGTGCTTTGCACATGCCGGCGTTTGATAGTTCTGCGAACAGTGCTTAAGGTTATGGTGTCACTGTGAGCTCACATTTTTTACAAAATATGAACCTGTGCCTTTTATCATTTACTAACTCATACGTTAACATTAAACATAAGTTACATATTGAATTTATAGTACTTGTCTTTTACGTTATTCTTGCTTCTTGTGTTACAGTTATATTAACATGAAATGCAAAAGAAAACTTTATTCTGCAAGTAAAAATATACATAATACTGTAAGATACAATAGATTGAAAGTGAGAACTTTAAAACAAAATATTTTCCATTTTAAAACAAATTAAGCTCGTGACAAGCTTTGTAAAGTAGATAGTTAGGCTATAGTGTGAGTAAAGTGAAATTAAAAGCCATCCAAGCTGCTCATTTTATATTTCCAAATTATGAAAATTGTAAAACTAAATTTGTTTCCTGAATGCCAATGTGCTGTTTTGGAACTTTATTTCTCACATATTGCTCAAAACAATTTATTTGATCGGAAACACTTCAAAACAGTCTACTGATTCAAAACTATTTCAAAAACATTTAATTCTATTAGATACATTTTAAAAATGGTTTACTGGACCAGAAACACTTCATAAACAGTTTACTGATACAAAAGAAAAATTAAAACAGTTTACTGAATCAGAAACATTTAAAACAAGGTTTATTGGGTTTCTGGGTTAAAAATAACTCAGTAGCACTTACTTGTAAAAAGAACCAACTAAAAACAAGTTCATGAATTGAAGGTAACTCTGATAGTTTGTTTTTGGATGAGAAATACCTCAAAAACAGATTTATGGATCAAAAATAATTCAAAGGTACTTATCTGGAACAGAAATAACTCATAAAGAGTTTCTTGGATGGGAGATTACTTAAATTCAGTTAAGTAACAGTTTTCAGAATCCCGCATACAGATTTCATTGCTCCAAACGAGTGGACGAATAGCGTTTGAAAGATTTAGGTGTTATCAAGAGGTAGTAACAAGAGTATATCTTAACTCTATGTAAATTGCTCTAATTAATGATTCATTAATGCTGTGATTTCTTAATCGAGAGCCCGAGGTAGCCAGGTGGTTAAGCCAATCGACTCGTAATCTAAGGGTCGCGGGTTCGAATTCCGATCATATTAAACATGCTCGCCCTTTCAGCCATAAAGGCGTTATAATGTTACGGTCAATCTCACTATTCGTTGGTAAAATAGTAGTCCAAGAGTGGGTGGTCTTAAATACCCATGAAATCAGTTTTTGTCACTCTCAAAGTTTTTTGTTGAATCGAATGTAAACTTTACACAAATATTTAGTTTTATTAAACATTTACGTCTGAAAGTAACCATAAACATTACACAGAACCACTAAAAGAAATTGCGAGGGGCTGTGAAAAAGTATATCATATTGTTTTGGAATATATTGAGACAAGGGTCCATGGTTCATATTCCTGGATCGTGGGTGTACTATAAAAATAATAGTTAACTCCACTACTCGGTCAGGCAAAAATAATTGCACATTTCTTGGCGGTAGGTGATGCTGAATAGCTGCTTTTTCTCTCTTGTCTATTGGCCCTAAATTAGGGACGGCTTTTGACGGATAACCCTTTGTGTAGATTTGCAAAAAACAATCAAGAAAGAAATACGTTACGTATGTTCTACATAGTTTAAAACGATATTTAATCGAACATTTAGTTTCTGTTTCCTAAACATATTTCAAACCCTTAGAGTTTGTTACGGCGTTGATTTGGGCAAAATGAAAACAAAGTGACCACGTTTCCGACCCTGGTTTCTAACCCTAAATCAACAGACATCTAGACACTATCTCAGTTATTAAATTGTACGTATTCAAATGTTACCCTACATTCGTTCACCTAAGTATCTGCAAGAGCTTGACATTTATTTTTAATAACGTCACTGAACCTCGTTTGATCGACTATTCTAATATGGATAGGTCTGCTTTCATCTGCGTTTCACTTTGAAAAAGAAACATTGCACAAGGAATGTGGTACTGGTCTGTTAAGTATCCGTGAAGATCCAATAAGTTATTAAGCCTAACAAGAAGCAGATAACTCGTCCAAAAGAACCCGTTTATTCATCATGCATGCCACTCGCTGCCCACGCCTTACAAGCTTCCTCGTGACCCAAAGTTGGAGCACGAGGCAAGAATTTAGGTCGGAAATATTCTCCCGTTTCGCCAACGAAACTTACTTTGTCGTCTTTGTGACGTCAAGCCTATCATATTTACAGACCTTCACCTAAAGAACCAGTAAACTGGTGTTCTTAATATTTAATAGGCTTTACCGATCTCTACGAGCTCTTAAAGTGATAAATAAGATGTGTGCGCTCATGGCCAAAAGTGAATAATAAAAATGGTGCCTAAGGATTTCAAGGTAAACCCGAACAAGAAAGATTTTCCCACTTAGTT
This sequence comes from Tachypleus tridentatus, assembly GCF_004210375.1. Lineage (NCBI taxonomy): Eukaryota > Metazoa > Arthropoda > Merostomata > Xiphosura > Limulidae > Tachypleus > Tachypleus tridentatus. The sequence goes on from NC_134826.1 coordinate 142,346,361, forward strand.
CTAGTTTTATTTCCTTAAAAAATTCAAGAACCAGCTGTCACTATTAATTTGTTGATGTTGTACTTATTTTATATTTTAATCGATTCGTTTAATTATTTGGGTGTTTTTAAAGTCGCCGTTACAAGATAATGCTAACTAAATCTTAACTAAAATAGTTCTTTTGTTGATAAATATTGTTTCAATCTAGGCCTAAACCTGCCCGCTTCTGTAAAATGCTAAAATTGCTTTTTATTATTGTTGTTGTTTCGAATAAAGCACAAAGCTACACAATGGGCTATCTGTGCTCTGCCCACCACGGGTATCGAAACCCGGTTTTTAGCGTTGTAAGTCCACAGACATACCGCTGAGCCACTGAGGGGCATTGCTTTTTAATGCGACTCTACTGTCACGAACACTGAAATCGATATATATCGAGTCCGAAATGTCATCTCCAAAACGAGACAGAAACAGTCCATACGAAACTTTCCAACATGGTAACACACCACCAAAACCTTTCTGTAAAATGATACGCTTTATGAATAAGCAGAAACGAACGTTAAAGTGCATTGAAAATTTTAAAACAATAGCGTGAGCCTACGAAACGTTCAAAGGTGTACTTTAAGTCTGACCACGAGCACAAAAATTATTAGGACACTCGCTCATTACAAAATTCATTAATATTAATGATGAAGCAGGTTTTTTAGTGGATAAAAAACGATATTTTATAACATTTATCAACTATATTGTATTGGGTAGGAAGCATATTTATTACTAGATAAAACGCGATATCTCATCACACTAATCAGTTACGTTTTATTGGACAGGAAACATATTTGTTACTAGATAAAATACTCGTAATCAAAAGGGTCGCGGGTTCGAATCCCCGTCACACCAAACATGCTTGCCATTTCAGCCGTGGGGGCGTTTATAACGTGACGGTCAATCCCACTATTCGTTGGTGAAAGAGTACCCCAAAAGCTGGCGGTGGGTGGTGATGACTAGCTGCCTTCCCTCTAGTCTTACACTGCTAAATTAGGGACGGCTAGCAGAAATAGTCATCGTATAGCTTTGCGGGAAATTCAAAACAAACCAAGCTATACTGGATAAAACACAATATTTTATCACGCTAACCAATGATTTTCTAATATGCGGAATACTGGAACTAATCAAAACGCAGTGTTACCTTTAATCAGTGATATTTTAATGTACTAAACGCAAGATCTGGTCGAAAGAGGAGATTGAATCACGCTAATAAATAATAACTTATCAAAACGTGACGTTTAATTTGGATAACATGTACAACGCGACACGAGTCTCTGTCTCTGATTTCTTTAAAGGTTTCTGAGGGAAGTATAATGAAATGTTTTGGTATTGTGTTATTATTAGAATTTATACCTAATAAAAAATTGGTCCACTTTTTACCTAAATAACACTCATTGCATGACGTGGCATAGAATTCATCAGGTTCTGAAAGTTTTCTAAATTATCTTATTAATATTGAAATCAGTTTACTGAGCGAGACAGGTAGAGTACCTTGTTAGCAAATTTTGCCTTTAAGGTCGTCCCACAAGTGCTCAACTGAATTATTATTCAGTGATTCTGGTATTAATGGAGATTTTTAAAACACCATCATGCTTTTCAGATCGTGTCTGCACGGTTTGGACGTGGGGGGTAGGCTCCCCATTGAGGTACCACAGTTAACATCACTAGATGTACATGATTAGAAGTGATACTAAGGTAACCTTTGACTTTCATTTGACCTACCAGAGGGACTTAGGGGCCCAGGGTATACCAGGAAAACCCGCTGTGATTGCACCAGACGTAATCAGCTAGACCACACGAAACGATCGAGTTATTGGTGTGGCTTTTTACAAATCTATCTTGTCTAATCTGTGCATAAAAAGGGTAAAATTAATCGTCGGACTACATAATTTCTGGTCAGTCCTCTTTAGTTTAATGTATGTGCTTCTTACACCACTCCAGGTGCTTTTTTATTGTTAGTACAAGAGATCTCTAGTTTACATAGTGATCTCCTTTGCTATTGTCCGTTTGTTGTAATGTTCTTGGTAAGGTGCGGCTAGATATCGACATGAATTGTCCTGTATTAAATGTGTCTGTCAGTTGGTCTGTTGTTTCATGATGGTTGCACTTTACTATCCTGTCTGTCTTTTTCCTCCATCTGCCACTAAATGTTTGTGGTCATAACTCCCCTAGCATCAAACACTTTATTCAATTTTTGCCATTGCTGGTAAACTCGAATGACTAATGTCTTTGAGAAGCCTATCAACGAAACTATCTAAGCCATTAAGGTACTTACTAGACGTTACCCATTACCATGACTCTTTTGGACACTGCAACATTTGTGTATTTTTGTATATCATTTAGCCTAACTGAAAACATGTTTGTCCCAGTCATTTATAACTCTGCAGAGATCACATCATATATCATGTGGTTAGTTTAATTTTCATCTGGAGGTCAGTTTAGAACCGTGGCTAAAGGTGCAAAGGTCATAACAAAGTTGTCATCCAGTATATCCAGTCGTCCTAGTTTTAATTCTATTTCAGGTTCAATCAATCGTATGAGTAGCTGATAATAAGGAATAATAGCTAGACTCACGATTTATAACTAAAATTTAGTTGTCTGTTTGTGTTTTTTATTGTGAGTTTAATGAATGTGAAAGCCAGTTGAGTCACATAAGGTAACAAACACATACACACAAACGACTTTATAAAATAAAAAACTATTTATCCAATCAAATCATAAGTTAATTTTATGGCTGTTCTTTGTAAAACAATCATCTAAATATTACATAAAGTCGCCTGGCATGGCCTAACGCGTTAAGGCGTGTGCTTCGTAATCTGAGGGTCGCGGGTTCGCGCCCAAGTCGCGCCAAACATGCTCCCCCTCCCAGCCGTGGGGGCGTTATAAGGTGACGGTCAGTCCCACTTTTCGTTGGTAAAAGAGTAGCCCAAGAGTTGGCGATGGATGGTGATAACTATCTGTCTTACACTGCTAAATTAGGGACGGCTAGCACAGATAGCCTTCGAGTAGCTTTGTGCGAAATTCCAAAACAAACAAATTACATAAAGATTACAACGAAAAACGTAAACCCCTCGTAAGCAGAGGGATTTAATGGAAGACTAAAATTTCTGGTTTAGTTTCAACCCATTATTAGTAATGTAAGTGTTCATTTTGTAATTAACATTGTATCAGTACATCACCATATCCTTCTCTAACACTATCATATCTTGAGAACTAATATTGTTAATAATTTACCCAGAGCTATGATTGTTTGTTTTTGAATTTCGCGCAAAGCTACTCACAGGCTATCTGCGCTAGCCGTCCCTAATTTAGCAGTGTAAGACTAGAGGGACGGCAGCTAGTCATCACTACCCGCCGCCAACTCTTGGGCTACTCTTATACCAACGAATAGTGGAATTGACGGCACATTATAACGCCCTCACGGCTGAAAGGGCGAGCATGTTTGATGCAACGGGGATTCGAATCTCGACCTTCAGATGACGAGTCGAACGCCTTAATCCACTTAGCCATGCCGAGCCTAATCCCAAATAATTATGTTTACGCACAGCTCAATGCGAGAAATAGTTCGGTGAAAGCACGTATATAAAGTTTTCTAACACCGATCGTCTAATGATCACTTTTCTTAACACTAATTAAATTCTCACCAGGTGAAAGTCATGTAATATTTGTTATTGAGTTCTAGTACGTATTAAATGTGCAGTATATGGATTACCATAATAGTACCTGTTTAGAAACAAGGGTAGAAGATGTTGTAAAGACGGATGCAGCGGACATTACTGTCTGTTTAATACTCATTGATAGTTTAAAACACTGTCCATTAACACACAATGAAAATAATATTTTAACAGTCTTCTCAATGTTAAAAATAATATACATGTAACAATTACGTAGAAAGCTGTGTATTAATAAATTTAACCCATGTCTTGCATTGAAATTACGTTTAAAGAGATTTATCTTTTTAATTGCAACACTAAAAGCAGAAAACACTGTTTAAATGGATTTATCATAGTGTTATTACTGGTGACAAATTAAAACAGAAAACATTGTTTAGACGGATTCACCTTGTTATTACTTGTGACACTGAAAACACTGTTTCAACGGACTTACGTAGGTTTTATAAATAACTGAGACAAAATGCTACAAAGGACCTACCTTAGACCGTAATGTTTAGATTAAAAGTCATAACTTAATTGACTTACCAAATGCCATCACTTGTAGAATAACAGAAGACAACAGACCTTCATATCCCATCTTCTCATTTACTTGCTAGATTGGTTGGATTCCTCAGCAGGTCCTCTTTTCTAACAGATCAGAACAATTCTGCTCTAGTCCACGATCATAAAGCACCAGTGGTGAGAGCGACCTTTTCTCACCACACGTGCAGTTATCACATAACTCGGTCATTGCGCTTGCGTACACAATGCAATCTATTATATTCTGTCTCGTTTCTTGATGGAATGTAAAATGAAGCGGAAAAAAAGGTCGTTTGTGTTTGAGAGAGCAGTAAATAAGGCCATCATCAAACAGTTTTTTTTGTATCTAGACACAAAGTCCTCTCGTAAAACAACGGATAACTTTTCTTTTAACAGCATTGTAGACACGGAAGAGAAAGGTTTATAAAATTAATTACGATATTGTAACATTCTAACGTAAATACATATATTAATAGCTGGAATAAACCACAGTCCCGCTTAAATAATTATTTTTTTCTTAATCAGCATGCTCGTCCTTTCAGCTGTGGGGGCGTTTATTAATGTTACGGTCAATCCACTATTCGTTGACAAAAGAGCAGCCCAAGAGTTCGCAGTGGGTGGTAATGAATAGCTGCCTTCTCTCTAGTCTTATACTGCTAAATTAAGGACGGCTAGCGCAGATGGCCCTCGTGTAGCTTTGCGCGAAATTCAAAACAAACAAACCACAGTTTGTAGACTTCCTTATGTGCCACTGGAGGGGTTATCCCCTCTTATTGTTTTGTTATTAATAGATGTTATTTAAAGTGTAGGCACAAAAATAACGAATAATAAAACATTTCAACATCTCGGGTACCTTCAGCTTCTGGTCTTTCCTCCCAGTTGTAAGCTGGAGGGATTATGGACTAAAAACCTGATTTCGATACACTAACAAACAAAATCAGTCTTGTGGACTGTGTCTGTAGGAGTTAGAATTATATCCGTCATTATGGTACAGCAGTATGTTTGTGGACTTACAATGCTAGAAACCGGGATTCGATCGCCGTAGTGAGCAGAGCACAGATAACCCATTGTATAGTTTTGTATTTAATTTTAAACAAATAAAACCACCCATTAAGCCACACTATCATTATTTTCCACCACCAAAATATGTGAATTTCTTTAAACTATGGTAAAGCACTTGAAATCTGTTCGTACTTTTTATATTATTTATTTTTTGTTGTTGTTTTGTTTCATTAATTTCTCCTGTTTGCTTGAAACATCAGATATTTACACTAAATACACTAATTACACTAAAGATATACTAAAAACGTATTCTATTTCTTGGAGTTTCACAACGTGTTGATTATTAACATAATATTACTTGGAAGCCCAAAGAAACAATTACTACACTGTAATTTGTTTCTAAGAAATAAAGTAACCAACTATTTCTAAATTTAAAAGAACCCGGAAAGAAAATAAACCTAAAACTTGGAGAAATTTAATTTAGGGAAAAAATATTACGTTGAACGCTTGTTTTTCCGGGCAAAAAAGATTTCGTTCTTACGAATGTGAGATGTCCGGCATGGCCTGATGGTTAAGGCGCTCGATTCATAACCGGAGGGTCGCGGTTTCGAGTCCCTGTCACACCAAACATGTTCATCCTTTCATCTGTTAGGGTCAATCCACTATTCGTTAGTAGGGGAACTCTCCCTCTGGTCTTACACTGCTAAATTAGGGACGACTACCACAGATGGCTCTCGTGTAACTTTGCGCGAAAGTCGAAAACAAACCAACGAATATAGAGATTACCAAAGTCTCAGATTTTTACTTCCAAATCCCTGTTTTCAGTTTATTTATCTGTCGTATCCCATACTATTATTTTAAGTAGTTAGACTGTATTTGGAAATACTAGTGTCTTGAAGACAACACAATTCCGTGTGTGGTTTTACTGTCGGCGTCCTGATGGTAAGTTTCGTTTGTTTCTTAGTTGACAGTTTTCTACAACGAGTTTTGGCTTTTTTTTAAAAAAAAAAATTGTTTCTGTTTTATTCAAATCCATATAAATTATTTCTTAGAGATTAAATTTCCCCCTCTAAAGATCACAAGACAAAATGAAATTAAACTACTGGAAGGCAAAGTGATACAATTTTGATAATTACAGAATATGTGCTTCATGAAAATCTTTCTTAGTCAAGCTTAAACTTGACTTATGTTTTACGAATTTTAGCAGACAAAATGTGTACCCTTGAATGAAACAAATATTAGCATATTCTAACGACAAAACATTAAAGTATATTTTTAAAAGTGTGCGAGAGAAACAGTTCTTGGCGATAAACGATTCGCCCATAAATAATATGCGTAGCTACAAATGTACACAATATGTGATACACCAGTTCAGTGTTAGTGCTAATACAAGGTCGACCAAGTCACGATACGCCCAGCGAATGTATATAAAATTTTATTTTCATCACGAGCTCCCTACACCAGATGGGAATTACCTGGCCATTATTTGCTAGCGACATACATTTGATTTTAACCTAAGAACTAATTGAAAACTTTCTTCACAACGAATAAAGCTCGAAATATATAAAAACGTAAACAACTTTTAGACAAATAAATGTTCGACAGTTAGGCTAAAGAACCACGTCAGGTGTTTCTTTTAGTACTATGGACCAGAGCGAAGAAAGCCAACCAGTTAGCTATGTCTACTGTCCAGGTGGTTACTCGTAGCCAGAACAGAGGAATAGTCTTACAGTTATAATGCCCCACATCTGAACTATGGGCGGTTTTCAACAGTATATTTTAGCTTGGGACAATAACTACTAGGCCTAACCTTACTCAAGAATATCTGAATGTATCTTACTTGCAATCGAACGTCTTTTATTTTCTCTGAATGATAGGAAAACACTTAAAGTGCCTGAGGTTTAATTCCAGATCACTGCTGTCATTTCACTCTATTTTCTTAACTAATCCTTTTCCAACTCTGTAAGAACACAACTGTTCGCTTGGAACTGAAGGTTAAATAATGCAGTATCTTTATAGCAACTATGAAAATTTCATTGGTTGTGTCAAAACTCCCGGCAAAAATGTTTAAAAAAATCAAAGCTTTCATTCATTTGATGGTACGAAACAACCATTGTCTTTATTTAAAACACCTCTTCCAGTATGTTACCATGAAGAAAACACCTCTTCCAGTATGTTACCGTGAAGAAAACACCTCTTCCAGTATGTTACCATGAAGAAAACACCTCTTCCAGTATGTTACCATGAAGAAAACACCTCTTCCAGTATGTTACCATGAAGAAAACACCTCTTCCAGTATGTTACCATGAAGAAAACAAGTCTTCCAGTATGTTACCGTGAAGAAAACACCTCTTCCAGTATGTTACCATAAAGAAAACACCTCTTCCAGTATGTTACCGTGAAGAAAACACCTCTTCCAGTATGTTACCATGAAGAAAACACCTCTTCCAGTATGTTACCGTGAAGAAAACGCCTCTTCCAGTATGTTACCATGAAGAAAACACCTCTTCCAGTATGTTACCATGAAGAAAACGCCTCTTCCAGTATGTTACCATGAAGAAAACACCTCTTCCAGTATGTTACCATGAAGAAAACACCTCTTCCAGTATGTTACCGTGAAGAAAACACCTCTTCCAGTATGTTACCGTGAAGAAAACACCTCTTTCAGTATGTTACCATGAAGAAAACACCTCTTCCAGTATGTTACCATGAAGAAAACACCTCTTCCAGTATGTTACCGTGAAGAAAACGCCTCTTCCAGTATGTTACCATGAAGAAAACACCTCTTCCAGTATGTTACCGTGAAGAAAACACCTCTTCCAGTATGTTACTATGAAGAAAACACCTCTTCCAGTATGTTACCATGAAGAAAACGCCTCTTCCAGTATGTTACCGTGAAGAAAACACCTCTTCCAGTATGTTACCGTGAAGAAAACACCTCTTCCAGTATGTTACCATGAAGAAAACACCTCTTTCAGTATGTTACTATGAAGAAAACACCTCTTCCAGTATGTTACCATGAAGAAAACGCCTCTTCCAGTATGTTACCGTGAAGAAAACACCTCTTCCAGTATGTTACCGTGAAGAAAACACCTCTTCCAGTATGTTACCATGAAGAAAACACCTCTTTCAGTATGTTACTATGAAGAAAACACCTCTTCCAGTATGTTACCATGAAGAAAACGCCTCTTCCAGTATGTTACCGTGAAGAAAACACCTCTTCCAGTATGTTACCGTGAAGAAAACACCTCTTCCAGTATGTTACCATGAAGAAAACACCTCTTCCAGTATGTTACCATGAAGAAAACGCCTCTTCCAGTATGTTACCATGAAGAAAACACCTCTTCCAGTATGTTACCGTGAAGAAAACGCCTCTTCCAGTATGTTACCATGAAGAAAACACCTCTTCCAGTATGTTACCGTGAAGAAAACACCTCTTCCAGTATGTTACCATGAAGAAAACGCCTTTTCCAGTATGTTACCATGAAGAAAACACCTCTTCCAGTATGTTACCATGAAGAAAACACCTCTTCCAGTATGTTACCGTGAAGAAAACGCCTCTTCCAGTATGTTACCATGAAGAAAACATCTCTTCCAGTATGTTACCGTGAAGAAAACACCTCTTCCAGTATGTTACCATGAAGAAAACACCTCTTCCAGTATGTTACCATGAAGAAAACACCTCTTCCAGTATGTTACCATGAAGAAAACACCTTTTCCAGTATGTTACCATGAAGAAAACACCTCTTTCAGTATGATACCATGAAGAAAACACCTCTTCCAGTATGTTACCATGAAGAAAACACCTTTTTCAGTATGTTACCATGAAGAAAACACCTCTTCCAGTATGTTACCATGAAGAAAACACCTCTTTCAGTATGATACCATGAAGAAAACACCTCTTTCAGTATGATACCATGAAGAAAACACCTCTTCCAGTATGTTACCATGAAGAAAACACCTTTTCCAGTATGTTACCATGAAGAAAACACCTCTTCCAGTATGTTACCATGAAGAAAACACCTCTTTCAGTATGATACCGTGAAGAAAACACCTCTTCCAGTATGTTACCATGAAAAAAACACCTCTTTCAGTATGATACCGTGAAGAAAACACCTCTTCCAGTATGTTACCATGAAGAAAACACCTCTTTCAGTATGATACCGTGAAGAAAACACCTCTTCCAGTATGTTACCATGAAGAAAACACCTCTTTCAGTATGATACCATGAAGAAAACACCTCTTCCAGTATGTTACCATGAAGAAAACACCTTTTCCAGTATGTTACCATGAAAAAAACACCTCTTTCAGTATGATACCGTGAAGAAAACACCTCTTCCAGTATGTTACCATGAAGAAAACACCTCTTTCAGTATGATACCGTGAAGAAAACACCTCTTCCAGTATGTTACCATGAAAAAAACACCTCTTTCAGTATGATACCGTGAAGAAAACACCTCTTCCAGTATGTTACCATGAAGAAAACACCTCTTCCAGTATGTTACCATGAAGAAAACACCTCTTTCAGTATGATACCGTGAAGAAAACACCTCTTCCAGTATGTTACCATGAAAAAAACACCTCTTCCAGTATGTTACCGTGAAGAAAACACCTCTTCCAGTATGTTACCGTGAAAAAAACACCTCTTTCAGTATGATACCGTGAAGAAAACACCTCTTCCAGTATGTTACCATGAAGAAAACACCTCTTCCAGTATGTTACCGTGAAGAAAACACCTTTTCCAGTATGTTACCATGAAGAAAACACCTCTTCCAGTATGATACCATAAAGAAAACATCTCTTCCAGTATGTTACCGTGAAGAAAACACCTCTTCCAGTATGTTACCGTGAAGAAAACACCTCTTTCAGGAGAATATTTCGTACTGTTATTTACACATTTCTAGAATTTAATAGAACAGAGTTGATGATGCGGAATATGAAAATATCTTAAAACTGTCTCTTTAATATTGAAACGAATATAATTTAATAGAGTCTTCGACTAGACATGTCGGACAAAACTCTCAATCAAATTGATTTTTGTGGTGTTTTTGGCTATGAAGTGATATAAACGGCCTCTTTAGTTTTACAATACCAGTTTTCAGTTTTATCTAGGGTAGATATACAAGTTTTCAGTTTTATCTAGTGTAGATATACAGGTATTCAGCTTTATCTAGTGTAGATATACAGGTTTACAGTTTTATCTAGTGTAGATATTCAGGTTTTCAGTTTTATCTAGTGTAGATATATAGGTTTACAGTTTTATCCAGTGTAGATATACAGGTTTTTCAGTTTTATCTAGTGTAGATATGCAGGTTTCCAGTTTTATCTAGTGTAGATATTCAGGTTTTCAGTTTTATCTAGTGTAGATATACAGGTTTTCAGCTTTATCTAATGTAGATATACACGTTTTCAGCTTTATCTAGTGTAGATATACAGGTTTTCAGTTTTATCCAGTGTAGATATTCAGGTTTTCAGTTTTATCTAGTGTAGATATACAGGTTTTCACCTTTATCTGGTGTAGATATACAGGTTTTCAGCTTCATCTAGTGTAGATATACAGGTTTTCAGCTTTATCTAATGTAGATATACACGTTTTCAACTTTATCTAGTGTAGATATACAGATTTTCAGCTTTATCTAGTGTAGATATACAGGTATTCAGCTTTATCTAATGTAGATATACAGGTTTCCAGTTTTATCTAGTGTAGATATACAGGTTTTCAGTTTTATCCAGTGTAGATATGTAGGTTTTCAGCTTTATCTGGTGTAGATATGCAGGTTTCCAGTTTTATCTAGTGTAGATATACCAGTTTTCAGTTTTATCTAGTGTAGATACATAGGTTTTCTGTTTTATCCAGTGTAGATATACAGGTATTCAGCTTTATCTAGTGTAGATATACAGGTTTTCAGTTTTATCTAGTGTAGATATACAGGTTTTCAGTTTTATCTAGTGTTGATATACAGGTTTTCAGTTTTATCTAGTTTAATACAGGTTTTCAGTTTTATCTAGTGTAGATATACAGGTTTTCAGTTTTATCTAGTGTAGATATACAGGTTTTCAGTTTTATCTAGTGTAGATATACAGGTTTTCAGCTTTATCTAGTGTAGATATACAGGTTTTCAGTTTTATCAAGTGTAGATATACAGGTTTCCAGTTTTATCTAGTGTAGATATACAGTTTTATCGAGTGTAGATATACAGGTTTTCACTTTTATCCAGTGCAGATATACAGGTTTACAGTTTTATCTAGTGTAGATATAGAGGTTTACAGTTTTATCTACTGTAGATATACAGGTTTTCAGTTTTATCTGGTGTAGATATACAGTTTTATCGAGTGTAGATATACAGGTTTTCAGTTTTATCTAGTTTAATACAGGTTTTCAGCTTTATCTAGTGTAGATATACAGGTTTTCAGCTTTATCTAGTGTAGATATACAGGTTTTCAGCTTCATCTAGTGTAGATATACAGGTTTTCAGCTTTATCTAATGTAGATATACACGTTTTCAGCTTTATCTAGTGTAGATATACAGGTTTTCAGTTTTATCCAGTGTAGATATTCAGGTTTTCAGTTTTATCTAGTGTAGATATACAGGTTTTCACCTTTATCTGGTGTAGATATACAGGTTTTCAGCTTCATCTAGTGTAGATATACAGGTTTTCAGCTTTATCTAATGTAGATATACACGTTTTCAGCTTTATCTAGTGTAGATATGCAGGTTTCCAGTTTTATCTAGTGTAGATATACCAGTTTTCAGTTTTATCTAGTGTAGATATACAGGTTTTCAGTTTTATCCAGTGTAGATATTCAGGTTTTCAGTTTTATCTAGTGTAGATATACAGGTTTTCACCTTTATCTGGTGTAGATATACAGGTTTTCAGCTTCATCTAGTGTAGATATACAGGTTTTCAGCTTTATCTAATGTAGATATACACGTTTTCAGCTTTATCTAGTGTAGATATACAGGTTTTCAGCTTTATCTAGTGTAGATATACAGGTATTCAGCTTTATCTAATGTAGATATACAGGTTTCCAGTTTTATCTAGTGTAGATATACAGGTTTTCAGTTTTATCCAGTGTAGATATGTAGGTTTTCAGCTTTATCTAGTGTAGATATGCAGGTTTCCAGTTTTATCTAGTGTAGATATACCAGTTTTCAGTTTTATCTAGTGTAGATATATAGGTTTTCTGTTTTATCCAGTGTAGATATACAGGTATTCAGCTTTATCTAGTGTAGATATACAGGTTTTCAGTTTTATCTAGTGTAGATATACAGGTTTTCAGTTTTATCTAGTGTTGATATACAGGTTTTCAGTTTTATCTAGTTTAATACAGGTTTTCAGTTTTATCTAGTGTAGATATACAGGTTTTCAGTTTTATCTAGTGTAGATATACAGGTTTTCAGTTTTATCTAGTGTAGATATACAGGTTTTCAGCTTTATCTAGTGTAGATATACAGGTTTTCAGTTTTATCAAGTGTAGATATACAGGTTTCCAGTTTTATCTAGTGTTGATATACAGGTTTTCAGTTTTATCCAGTGTAGATATACAGGTTTACAGTTTTATCGAGTGTATATATACAGGTTTTTAGTTTTACCTGGTGTAGATATACAGGTTTTCAGCTTTATCTAGTGTAGATATACAGGTTTACAGTTTTATCCAGTGTAGATATACAGGTTTTCAATTTTATCTAGTGTAAATACACAGATTTTTAGTTTTATCTAGTGTAGATATAGAGGTTTCCAGTTTTATCTAGTTTAATACAGGTTTTTAGTTTTATATACTGTAGATATACAGATTTCCAGTTTTATCTGCTGCAGATATACAGGTTTACAGTTTTATCTGCTGCAGATATACAGGTTTTCAGTTTTATCAAGAGTAGAGATACAATTTTCCAGTTTTATCTACTGTAGATATACTGAGAACTATTTTACATGTACGGTGCATCTACAAGAACTATTTCCTTTCTTGTAGATGGTGTTCATTGTGGTGGCCATTGTTTCTCGCTGCTATAATTTCCATGGTAACAACCCTCTGGAAAAGACTGCAAGGTTAGTCGTAGGCCTCAAAGTCGGACAAACTTTAGGCTTAATTTCTACATATATAGTTACCAATACTGTTTATATATTTTTGTTTGCCCCTGTGCTTAGGAGTTCAATATTTTTTGAATGATGTGTCTTTCTTGTAATAAGATTAATGTTAGAGGAATTTCTAATGCATTAATTAATTGGGTTGGCAAGAGCTGCTTTTGAAAAAAACTTAGAGGCAACGTTGATTTCAATATGTTAATTATTGAAATGTGTTTAATATTAAGGTTTAAAATTAATATGATTAGAATTCGTCCTAGCGATATTTCTAACTTTATTAGGAATTTACTTGGAATTTCAAACAAAAAAGACAAATCTTCATTAACATTGTAGGAACCAAATAAGAATATTTGATAGTTTAGGAAGAAGTTAAAAAATGAGTTTTCTTCCAAACAGGCTAGGGTTAATAATGTACTGGCTGCATTTATTACGAATATTATAATATCTATTTATACATCGGTGAAACCAAATTCGAATTTTTTGTTTCATGAAAAGATAAACCAAGAGATTCCCTTTCAGGTCACACCGACGTCATTGAGACAATACTAGCTCGTATTTATGGATCACAAAGAAAGGAAATCAAAAGATCTTAACTGATCGATTCTATTGGTGAAGACTAGAATCTTCAATGTGATTGTATAGAAACAGATCCTCTTCCTGATGACCAAGGACAGAAAGTATCTGTGAAGCTCTTGAAGATATAGGCACAAGCAGTCTCGTCGCTTGACTTTAAGAAAGTTATTACAGGAGATAATAGATCAAGTTATGCCAAAGCATTTGACTCCATTTTGAAGATTCAAAGATTGAGTTCCTTCCTGATAACTCAAACCTTGCAGTGAACAAAGTCATTAACAGCAGTGAGGCAGAAACCGTAGTAGAAACATGGTATTGTTGTTAAAACAGCATCAGTTGAGTTACAGCTATGGCAGAATATCACAATCTTTAGAAAGGGAAAAGCTAATATATGTAAAAAAGCATAATTAAACTTATCACCAAACCAAGACACTTTTACTATCGTGAAATATGCCGCTATAGTTTTGGAGTGAATTCACAGCTTTACAGACTCTCTGCAAAGAGATTTTCATGTTAAAGTTTCACTAAGCAGACCAATTCTACACACTGCCGGCCAAAATCTTAAGACCAATGAACATAAAGAAAAAATATGCAATTTGCGTTGTTAGACTCAACCACTTATTTAAGTAGAGCTTCGAAATGTTGAAAATAAGAAAATGGAAAATAAAAATAAAAAGCATTTTTAGCATTAAATATGGAAAATGTGAACACTATGAAATTAGCCTAAATACTAGCTGGTCAAAAGTTTAAAACCATACCAAAAAGAAGTTCTAAACAGGGTAGGAAATGCCCAACAAGAGGTCTCAGTAGTGAGTTGTACGGCCGTCATTCCGAATAACTGCAAACATTCGCTTTGGCATGGTCGATATAAGCGTTTGCAGAAGGCTGGCTGGAATGTTATTCGAAGTGGTGAAGATGGCTTCGCGAAGATCATGCACTGTTTGGAAATGACGTCCATTTCTATAGACTTCCCTTGCCATCCACCCCTAAATATTTTCAATGGGGTTCACTTCGGGCGAACACGCTGGATGGTCCAAAAGAATCACGTTATTCGTCATGAAAAAGTCCTTTGTCCTGCGGGCATTGTGGATTGCAGTGTTGTCCTGCTGAAAGATCCAGCCATTTCCACACAAGCGAGGGCCTTCAGTCAATAAAAATGCTCTCTCTAACATGCCAGTGTAGCCAGCTGCTGTTTGACGCCCCTGTATAACCTGAAGCTCCATTGTTCCATGGAAGGAGAAAGTACCCCAGACCATGATGGAACCTCCTCCCCTGTGTCGTGTAGAAAATTGTTTCGGTGGGATATCCTTATCGCGCCAGTAACGTTGGAAGCAATCTGGACCATCCAGTTTAAGTTTTTCTCATCAGAGAACAAAACCTTCGTCCACTTTTCCACGTCCCATGTTTGGTGCTTCTCAGCAAAGTAAACCGAGCTGTTTCGTGGTGTGGAAGGAGGCGTGGCCTTTAACGACGTTTGTGGTTTATAAAACCGTTCTCTCGTAGATGCCGTCTTATTGTTCTTGAGCTGCATTCTGCGCCCGTAAGGGTCTTAATCTGGTTTGACGATCGGCTGGTGTCTTGCCGGACAACCCGTCGAATCCTCCTGCTCAACGGTGGCGAAATTTTCTTGGGCCGACCACATGAAATTCTTGTTTTGTATCCCTCAGGGTCTTTTAAGAAATTTGCAACAGCAGTTTTACTACGCCCAATCTCACCAGAGATGGCACGTTGAGAGAGACCTTGCTTTTGCAGCTCCACAATTCTGACACATTCCAACTCTTTCAACATTTTTAGCCTTTGGCATGTTTTTACCCAATATAACAAGGAGATGTTAACAACGCTAATGCTTGAAAACAAATGACTAAATTTTGTTACTTTTTTACCGACTAACGCTTCGTTTCAATATGGTCTTAAACTTTTGACCAGCTAGTATTTAGGATAATTTCATAGTGTTCGCATTTTTCTTATAAAATTATAAAAAGGTTTTTATTTTTGTTTTACCTTTTTTATTTTAATCTTTCGAAGCTCTACTCAAATAAGTGGTTTAGTCTAACAACGCAAAATGCATATTTTTTCTTTATGTTCATTGGCCTTAATATTTTGGCCAGCAGTTAATACATTCTTGAAAAATATATTTTATACCAATGAAAATATCGTCTCTTGATGTTACAGATGAAACTTTCCTTAAAGAAGATCTACTTTCCAGATACAACAATGCTATTAAAGCTTCTGAGAAGCAAATCAATATTTCGTCTTTCTTAGACCCAAAGTTTAAACAGACGTTCTTGAAAGACCAAGAACATGATACTGTGAAGGACATGATTGTCCAAAATAGTCAGTGAGCTTGTCAAAGTCCAAATTAATATTGTTGCAACCCGTGATGAATGTATCAGCCAGTGTTTGTTTGTTTTGGAATTTCGCACAAAGCTACTCGAGGGCTATCTGTGCTAGCCGTCCCTAATTTAGCAGTGTAAGACTAGAGGGAAGGCAGCTAGTCATCACCACCCACCGCCAACTCTTGGGCTACTCTTTTACCAACGAATAGTGGGATTGACCGTTACATTATAACGCCCCCACGGCTGGGAGGGCGAGCATGTTTAGCGCGACGCGGGCGCGAACCCGCGACCCTCGGATTACGAGTCGCACGTCTTACGCGCTTCGCCATGCCACGCCATTAGGCAGTGACTGGGACAACAAACACATCATGTGCCTGTGACCTGTTGGCGACACGTTTCAACAATAAATGAACATCACACAATCCACTTATTTTAAAATAATATATATTCCAAACAAATCAAACGTATGTTCAACAATTCTTTGCACTATTGTTTGCCACAGTTGAATCTACAATATTAATAAATAATTCTCTTTTTCTTCAAAAATCCATATAAGTTGATTAATTTACTTTAAAACCCAATTAACAAGACGAAATATTTCTTCTTTCGTGTATTATCACAATATAACAAATATATGTAACAAATTCACTTTTTTACCTCATGGGTTACCATAGTTGTATCCAGAGCTTTGAATAATTCCATTTTTTGTGTCAAAGTCTACACAAGTTAGTTCCATTGCTTTAGAACCTAATTAACAAGATTAATGATTCTTCTATATCCCTGTTGTTATAATACAATACAATTATCACAATTACATCCAATGCTTTAAATAATTGTCTCCTTTTTGTCAGGCCCGGCGTGGCCAGGTGGGTTAAGGCGTCCGATTCGTAATCTAAGGGTCGCGGGTTCGAATACCCGTCGCACCAAATATGATCGTCCTTTCAGCCATGGGAGCATTATAATGTACAGTCAATCTCACTATTCGTTGGTAAAAGAGTAGCCCAAGAGTTGGCAGTGGATTGTGATGACTAGCTACCTTCCCTCTAGTCTAGAGCGGTAACATAAGCGGTTCAGTTCCCTTCGGTGGACTCCACAGATAGCCCGATGTAGCTTTGCTATAAAAAGAACACACACACAGTACTTTTTTCTATGTTAAAAGTTTATTTTTACCAAAATAAATAACATTGGAGACTTATTTGGGGTCTAACCTATTTTTTTACTGAATTAAAACTTATACTTTATCACGAACGGAAAAATACAGTTTGGGGAAATACTCTTGTATAGATTCCAATCCTAATAATTAAGAACCTTCTTTCTTGTATGGTGGTTGTAACTAGTTGTTAACATGAAGTTTTATATACATATTTTATTATTCATTTATTTATTATTATTTTTAGAGCAAGGCTACACAATGGTCTATTTGCGCTCTGGTGATATTGGGGAATCGAACCTCGGATAGTAGCTCCATAGAGTTCGGACTATTTTTAATTGTATAAAACTTGAAATATAAAAATCCTGTACAAAGACAGATTAGCGCTCAACGACAATCGAAATGCTTTAATGCATCCCCCTGTGTAAATTATATTTTATATTAATTTTAGTATTACTGTTATTTTTGCGGCATATTAAAATCTTATTTAAATTTTCCGTTTTCCAAATTTATCTATTATACATCATATTTCTATGTCTGTTAAGTGTAATTGATTTGTGTACCAATTAGTGAATTACTATACCCTATTGAAGTTTTGGATAAGAAGGCGTAGTAGCGTTAGGCGTTGGTAGGTTATTGGTGTTACTTGTGTAATAAAATCGTTGCTAGTTTTGAAATAGAAATATGCCAGGATTTGAAACATGCGGACCAAACGAGGCTTTGGTTGTCTCAGGTAAGTTAATGATGCACTACAATTCTTTAATGTGTTAAGATGTGTATATTATATAATATTTTATTAGTACTAATAAGATGTTAATAATAGCGCTTAGCCACAGCTCTAGGCCTAATTAGGCTAGGTAACTAAGTTTCAACAGAATGTGGTCTGTTTTCAGTTATGACCAACGTTCTTTTTAAATGTGAAATACGTTTCATCATCAGTGAAACTCTTTACTTATATCTTTAGATCATTGCTTGATTACATATTATTATATTAGCATAATATGCTTCCTTACTCAAGTGCTATGTCGTAATCATGATCATAACATAAATCTCTCCTACCGTTCGATGCTACTGGTGATGTATTCGTCTTAGTAGTCAGAAAGTACGAGCTACGTAACCTTAATTATTAGTTAGAGGATTTATCTGACATTTAAGTGTTTTATTTTTAGTTTACTTACTGTGTATAAACACTTTAATTACAAGGTATTGCATTTAGTTTTACGGTTCAGATCACTGATGTGTTAACTTTTGTTGTTACAAGTTATAGCTTTTATTGTGAAGAAGTATATATTAAAAACAAATTTAGGATTTTAGAACTTTTGAGGGTGATAGTTTCTCAGCACCTGCTTTAACTGCCTGATCACTGTAATTTATTGGTGGAATTTGATGATGGATCAGTTAGAATTAATTAATTGGTTATTCCTATATGAGATTTGGAACTGGATAGTTGGAATAATTGAAAGTAGCAATAATTGGAAAATACTAATGTCAATTAGTTAATTATTTTCATGGGTTGTGATGGTTGCCAATTAAGCTGAATAACCTTGAATTAATCAAAAATAATAATGAGAAATTTTGTTGGGGAATTTTCAGTGATTTAGATTATTGGAATAATCTAAAATGCTAATTTAATTTAGATTATTATTTGCATGACATCAAATGATAGTCATAATTTTGATTAATAGATTATTTTACCTGACACCAATTAATATGATCGATGCTTTTAGAAAAAATGATTAGTCAAATTATTGCTAAACTCTACTGAGTGCAAAGAAATCCCCAGTTGCTGAATTTGATATCTTAACTGTTATGTCTTCTTATGGGAAAATGAGTTCAAACTTAAAAACTGTTTTTGAAATTATCTATTCATTCCTCTGAGGTATGGGGAGGTAGGTTATTCCCTTAAAAACTGTTTTTGAAATTATCTATTCATTCCTCTGAGGTATGGGGAGGTAGGTTATTCCCTTAAAAACTGTTTTTGAAATTATCTATTCATTCCTCTGAGGTATGTGGAGGTAGGTTATTCCCTTCTCCTTCAGGGGAAGTCTAAAGACAGGTACTCTGAACTTTTTTTAATAAAGAAGACATAAATGGTGCAATCTAGAAACTTAAATGATTGTGCAGGAATTTTAGTATCAGTGCCATTACTCTGTGTGCCATGAATGATCCATGTGGTTATGTTTACTAAAAGTCTATTGCTGATGTACATAAACAATTGCAAAAGTAGCCAGTGTGTTTTGTGGAAAATAATTTTCCATTTATAAATACTTTAAAAATGATAAGTGGCATTGAGAAAACAAAATACTTTACAGAATAAAAAAAAAAGCTACATTGTGAAATGACCAGGTAGATAAAAAAATGTGGGGTCAACTTGTTAAAACAAATTTCAGGCCAGGCCATTTTTTGTGACTCGGCAATCAACACCAAACAAACAATTATATTTTTTTACCTGAACATGCATTTAATTTTTTTATCTGCTTGAGATACGTAATAGTTAAATGGAGATTATGGCTGGAAGCCTTTTCTTAATGAATCTGTTCTGTGTTGTACTTAGTACAGACATGCTTTTTGATTATGTTGCATACTGTTGTTTAGGGTATATGTATGGCTTTGACTTTGAACTTTGGTTCATGGGTTTTAACCTTTTACAAGACACCATACTTTGCTTACTATTGCTGGGATTTGACTTGCTACAAGTTTCTTTGTAGATTGTTATGCTGCTATAGGTTTATTCTGCTGCCTTTGTTAACAGTACCATTAAGTTTAAGGGATAGCTCCATCCATAAATTTTGAATCACCAAATTGAACACATCTTTACAATATAAAAATATGAATATTTTGTGTTTGTTTTGAATTTCTTGTAAAGCTGTTTAAGGGCTACCTGCACTAGCTGTTTCTAATTTAGCAGTATAAGACTAGTGAGAAGGCAGCTAGTCATCACCACCCACTGCCAACTCTTGGGCCATTCTTTTACCAATGAATAATGGGATTAACCACCACATTATAATACCCCCACGGCTGAAAGGGCAAGCATGTTTGGTGTGACGGGGATTTGAACTCGTGACCCTCGAATTACGAGTCGAGCACCTTAACCACCTGGCTAATTTTGTGTTTACAAAGGCTAATGCATTCTTTTCCCAAAAGGTATGAATTTTCAGTGTCAAAATATAATTCCGATACATGGGATTTCACTGTGATTTTATATCAGTGTTGATTGTCACGTAACTTGTTGATTTCCGTATTCTAAACCATTTTCGATATAACATACTACTAGGCCCTCTGTATTATTATTTGTTTACATTCTGTTGAGAAAAAAATTGAAATTCTTAAAATTTCATTTCCATTTTAATGTTGTGATTAATAATTCAGCAAATGCCAACTATACCTTCAAACTTCTATTTACAAGTGTATATAGTAACAACAACAACAAAATCGTTATTATGTATGATGTTTTTAATTAATATAATAAAAGCTTACTTCCATACATAAGGACAGAGGGGGTGTTCCTTCTTGTTTACCATGGTTTCTTGTCTTTCACAACCTTTCAATTCTATTTCTATTGCTAGGCCTATTAAATCCATATTTCTACATTCAATTCCAGCTTATACTAAACCTTACCTTTTTTGTTTAATAAGTAAAGGAATTGTGATTCTTTTCTATTCTTAGATAACTAATAATTCACTGTACTTGCTTCATATCAAATATTAATATATTTAATATAATCTTACTTATAATAATGTATGTTAAGTGTCATTCTTCCACTTATTTTCACACACCTAGTCACTCCTTTACTGCTATTGATCTTTCTATTTGCTCCCCTTCATTATTCTTCTGTTTTTCATGGACGGTTGACAGTAATCCACAAGGCAGTGATCATTTTCCAAAACTTATGAGAGAGACTGGCCATGGTCGATACCATCCAATCTGCGTGCCCTGGTGGAAGTTGGATCAGGCAGACTGGTCCACTTTCACTGCTCTCGAGGAACTTGATCCTGCCATCATCTGTCAGACGACTGTGTGGCAGCAGTAACTGTATTCCTAAAATCTTGACACATTTTTCACTATATCCTTGTCCGTGGTGGAATCCTGCCTGCCACATGGCATGGAAGGCTCAAAAACGGGTCTGGGATACTTTCTGTAGATATCCCACACTTTCAAACTGCATTGCTTTCCAGCAGGCCCGTGCACATGCTAGGTGGGTAAGACGTCAAAGCCAGAAGGAATCTTGGATTAAGTTCACAACTGTCATATCTTCTACCACCAGTTCCAAAATCATATGGGACAAGATTTGAAAGGTCAGTGGGCACTACACTCCCCCCCCTGTCCCCCTCTCCATCTTACTCTCTGATGGCTGAGAAGTAGCTGATATCTGGAGCATCACCGATGGTGAAAGCTTTTGCCGGGTATTTAGCACTTCTGCTTGTTCCTTCACCTTCTTGGCCATCAAGACTCAGGCAGAGTGTTCACCTCTTTCCTTTCGAACTGATTGTCTCTATTACTGTAATTGTCCCTTTACACTGGTGGAACTGAAACTGGCCCTTCATTGGTCTGGCAGTATATCTGTTGGACCAGATGATGTACACTATGACATGCTGTGCTATCTCTCTCCTGCTTCTCTTGATATTCTTCTGATTGTTTTTAACCAGATCCGGGCAGGAGAATGTTTTTCCTAATGCCTAGCACCAGGCTATTATCTTACCTTTCTCTAAGTCTGGGAAAGATCCCAAAATTCCTTCAAACTACCATCCAATTGCTTTGATGAGCTGTCTCCATAAGACCTTAGAGATGATGGTTAATGCTCATCTTGATTTTTTTTAATCAAACAACCTCCTCTTGTCCACCCAGTGTGGGTTCCGGCGACAGCACTCTACCATGGACAACTTGATTCGACTTGAAACGTCAATCAGCGAAGCCTTTCTCAAATGACAACATCTTGTGTCAATATTCTTTGACATTGAAAAGGCTTATGACACAACATGGAGGTATGGCATTTTGTGAGACCTCCATATATATGGGTTACGTGGCCATTTACCCATTTTTATTAAAAAATTTTTAATGGACAGGAGATTCCAAGTTCGTATGGGTTCAATACTTTCTTGTTCTTTTCTACAGAAACTTGGGGTCTTTCAGGGCTGTGTTTTTAGTGTCACACTTTTCAGTATAAAAATTAATGCCATCACTGAACAACTCCCTCTTACTGTTGCAAACAGGCTCTATGTCGACGACTTTCACATCTCATGTCAGTCGTCGAACATGACATATCTCATAAGCGGCAACTATAAACTGCTTTCGATTGTGTATTGAAGTGGACCATGGCAAACAGCTTTAATTTCTCTCTCTAAAACCATTTGCATGAACTTTTACCACCAACGGGGGCATTCACCCTGATCTTGAACTCCGTATCGGTGAAGTTTCACTGCCTGGGGTTCTTGAGCCCAAGTTCTTGGGGCTTTTCTTTGACCGTAAGCTGACCTTTATACCATACATTGAGCAGGTATGGGTAAAATGTACAAGAGCACTGAACATCATCCGTGTTCTCTCTACCACCAGTTGGGGAGTGGATCGATGCTCTATGCTAAAGATATATCGTGCTCCTGTTTGATCAAAACTTGACTGTGGATCACTGGTCTATGGCTCTGCCAGACCCTCGGTCTTAAAGATGCTGGATCCCATTCATCATCAAGGACTTCGGCTCTGCACTGGGGCTTTCTGCACCTCCCCGGTTCAGAGCTTATACGTAGTCTCATAAACCTTCTTTGTACCTTTGCTGTCTGTAACTGTCTTTACTATATTTTTCAAAACTTCATTCCTTACCAAAGCATCCCAACCTGGAAGTTGTGTTTTCCTTCCTCGATGGGCCATACCTTTTCAGAACAGACGATCTGCCATTGCTCCTTTTGGCCTTCACATCCAGGTGCAGTTGGATGAATTTGGTCTGTCCTTGGATAACACTGCAGTATCCACTGGTCAACCCATCCCACCGTGGTTTCTTACAGTCCCCAAATGTGACCTTTCTTTAAGTCATCTTGAAGAGCAGATACTCCAGATTGGAAGTACCATCTTTTATTTACTGAATAATCTTTCCATTACAATTTATATGGATGGTTCCAAATCAGGTGAATCTGTGGACTCTGCCATTGTTTGTTACATTTCAGTGGTTGCGCACAGAATCCCCTCTACAGCTTCTGTGTTTACTGCTGAACTGTACGCCATTTCTCTTGTGCTGATCATATTGAAGCTAAACAGTACTCCAACTGCACTATTTATACTGACTCGCTTAGATCTTTAGTGGCTCTGGAATCACTTCGTGTTGGTTCACACCCTGTTCTCACTGATATTTAAAACCGACTGGCCCATTTCTCATTGACATCTACTTCTATCCATTTTTTCTGGATACCAGGCCACGCTGGTATTCGCAGGAATGAGCTTGCAGATACGGCAGCTAAATTTATTTGCTCTGGCACTATCACCTCTGTGCCTATTCTATACATGAACTATGGTCCTGTATTCAAGGCTCACCTCTGTACCAGCTGGTAGTCAACTTCAGGTGACTGACGCTGCTGTTTGAACTATCCATTTTTCATCCTGGTGAGTTATTATTACAATTTTGCTTCATGCCTTTTAAAACTTTTATTACTTTACTTTTTGATAATGGCTGTAATGATGCATAACCTGGAATCAGGACTGGAAAGGCCAACTCCAGGTGACTGACAATGGTTCTTGTACTTACCTGTTAGTCTTCCTGGTGGGTTATGATAATCACCATTATGCTACAGAAAGTCCTTTACAACTTCTCATGCTGTGGTTTCTTTCTTAACATTGTAGACTAGATGTCAACATTGGTTTTATGCTATTTATGTTTTTAAATGCTGTTTTGTTTTACCTTTATCTCTTTTTATGAATTTTCAACATTTACTTTATTTTTACTTTTTTTACTGGACGTTTGGTAAAGATACCCTAGCTGCTTTGTGCTATAAAACACTAAATCAACCAATCTCTCTACACTCATAGCTGAGCTCCATTTCATTGCCCAAAGGTTTTTGGGAGTGTTCCTGATTCTGAATATCTGGACTGGGATGGTCCTGCATTAGTCCTTGTTTTCCACAGTTTCTTGTCTTTTACAACCTTGCAATTCTGTTTTATTCTTAGATCATCATAAGTCTATGCCTCTCTATCTCATTCCATCTTCCTGGCCTTCTTCTACTCCTTCCTCCCATTTCTCAATGTCGGGGATTGTTGTTTGTCTCGTTGGTGACTACTTTGTCAAGTCTAGTCTTGTGATGTCTTGTCTGTCTCTCTTCTCCCAGCTTTTGGTTTTCATTTTTCCAATGGATAGTTTTTCAGGTTTTCTCAACCATAGCCTGTCTCTCATCCTGTTTTTTGTTTCTTTCTCCATCTGTTTTCCTTTATGTTCAGTACTTCAAGGATGTGGTCTCAAATCTTTTGGCCAAGAATACCATCTAGAACATGTTAACTTCTAATTATGACACTCGTTGTTTTGTGGTGTCCAAGGAGATGGATTATTGATGTGATGTTTTTTGACAAGTTTCTTGTATCCAGTTTTTCTTTTTAGCCAGACTGTAGAGAATCTAGACTGCCCCATCTTCCAGGTGTTTACTATGTAAAATATTTTCTCAATCCAAACGAGCCGTTTTTGCATATAAATTTCTCAACAAGTGGGTTTCTCGACATCACTGAGGTGTTTACTCTGTTTTGTCCATTGGGAGTGTGTCATTTATTTCCTGTGGTTTTCCTGTTGATATTGTGTCTTTTATGTATGTTTCTTTACAAGTTACAGGGGGTATTTGCCTACCCTGTTTGTAGATTATGTCTGTGGTTGTATTATTACATTGTTGATTATTTTCTTCTTGTCCTCTCTTGAAAGAAGTCTTCTCATACCTACATTCTTCTGCAGAAGGTTGGTCAGCCTGGCTAGTTTTATCAAGTCTTTCATGTATTTTCTCTTGATCACTCTATGTTTTGTACATCTTAGTGTGTTCTTTATATTTCACCTCAACCTTCATCACATTGCTTATGAATGATGTAGTATCTTGTCACCAGGGTTCGTTTTTCTTTGGATCACTGCACACTTTATTATCTTGCTTTTGAGAACTATGGTTTCCCTTGTAACACTCGTTCATACAAGCCACACGTATTTTACAGTTGAAACTATAGGACCACTGGAATCTCTCAGAATTTGTTGTTCATATTTATGAGAATTTGTCTTTGGTTTGTCCATGCCAATACCACAGTTGTTGCCTTCTTGCTCTTTCTTGACTGCATATCCATCTTTTTTGCAGATGTTGAACAGGTGGTGTATGTGTCTGTGAATGCCTCTTTGATTTTGAGCATGTGGGTACTGGATCGCTTACTGCAAATCAGCATCCTTGTTATCTGTTGGCTATTTTTTATTTCTTCCCTCTTTTTGTGAATTGATTGGCCACAATCCAGTCTGACAATCCCAAAGCTATTTTATATATTAACCACCAGAAGGGATAATTGTTCTAGGACTTTGGTTTTACACATTAGATCTCCAATTTTGTGCTTATTTCTTTTGGGTTTGTATCATTGCTTGCCATGCAAGGGGCTCTGAAATTGCCTCTGTGGCTATCGGACTGAGTTTGAGTATGTTGTAATTGCTTGTAGGGTGCATTTCTTACTGCTGTCATTCAGATGTCAGGTTTTTTGATGTCCGGGTAGTTGTGGATTGCATGTGTTCCCTTTTCATAGTTTGTTTTACAAAGTGTATACTTTTCTTCTTCTGAACGCGCGAGGTGAAGATGGTGTGGACTGTCTTTCTGCTATTATATATTTCCACTTCTGCTTGGTTTTGGACTGGGGTTGCCTTGTTGTGTATGGTCCATCTAGTTTTACTTGTTTCCACATTATTATCTGTAGAAGATTCTTCTGTAGCTCATCTTTAACAGAATTGAGATTATGGAGTAATTTGGTTTGGTTTTCAATCCAACAATTTTCTCTCCCTTCTGGTTGTACTTCTGTACTTCTAATGCAAGTTTCTGCAACACTTTGCATACTGGGTAGAGAGTATATGTGGTACAGAAGTGGTGTGGTCTTCTATGTGTGATTCTCAGGATCTTCAAAATAATGTGTTCTTCAGATGCACTTAAGGATGCCTCGTTTTGTCCCTCTTCAATGTGGGATTCTAGTTATACATGTGAGCATTGGTAATGTATTAGATGGTATAATTTTCCTATACAGCTCACCACCTGCACTTTCCACTGAAAACTGGTGTTTTCTTTTGTGCCAAAGCTAATCAATTGAATCGAGGGAATTGCATACATCAGGAGGGTGTATTACACTTCTATTGGTGGAGAGGTATTGCATGTTGATATGCTTATGACATTGTAAGGCTTGTGGCATGTGAAAAACATTTTTGCATATAGAAGATAGCACTGAATGAGAATAGCCACAATGTTTATATGTATCTATAAGAGAAAGGAGGTAAGTGCTTTGGAAATATATTTTCAGTATAGGAAAATTGTAACTTCTCATATCAATAGACATTTTAATTTGCAAGTTTTCCAATTTTTTTATATACAGTTATGGAAAAGGAAATAAATAAGTAATGTTTTTCATAAAACATCATTAATATATTGATCTTTTGGTAACTTAACAATTTTTTTCCAATTTTAGGTTGCTGCCATGGAAGTCCACTGATTGTACCTGGTGGCAGGGTGTTTGTTTGGCCTGTGATCCAGCAAGTTCAAAGGTATATTCATCAGTGTTACTGAGGATAGTATTCATATTTTAATATTTCTTGCAAAGTATCATTCTTTTATACAGTAGGGCTCTAGTAATCGTGAAAACGATTACACAAGTTTTATTTATATCTGTTAAAATGATCATTTAACATTATGGTTGGTAGTATAATATTTTGTTAATGGGACAAAAAAGGTAAATGTGAACATAGATAATACGTTAAACTTTAGTACTTGGTTTAAATATACCATAAACTGTATATGTTTTATTAGCACTTGTACTAAATGTTGTAGAATCATACTTTACCAGCATTTTGTCTGAATTAACATGTAGTAACTACCATGAATTCTATATAAAAGAAACCAGAACAGATTGATAAAATGTGTAATAAAAACATTTTCTCATTTACCATAATTGCAAGTAGAAAAACATAATGTATTTATTAAAATGAATTTAATTTTAAATATAGAACCAAACATCAAGAAACAAAAAAAATCAAATAAGCAATTTCAGTTGAACCAAACAACCTTACTCAAATGAATTCTCCGGGTTGTATTGAAGAGAGTGAAATACACGTAATCAATACCCACTTAATTTTATTATCACTGTTAGACAGCATGATTTTAGTAAAGTGTGTTGGATAAAATGTTTCAATTTCACCATTTTGGATAAGTTGATTGAGTTGCTAGTAACTTTTATTAGTCCAGGTTAGAATGAAACAGATTTGATGGTTTATAGCTTCAGTTAGGCTGTTTTAGATGAGGTAGATGTGGGCTAAAAGAAATTGAATTGATGGTTTTCAGTGATGGTGATACTGTTGCTGTATCCACATGTGTTTGTGACAATGTACTAAGAAGAAAGATATATTTTACCAAACATGTGAGCAAAGTGAAAGATCTCTGAAATAGTATGTTTTGGTGTGTTAATGATATGATTTGTCCCAACATATTAAGCGTTTCTAAGAGTGATGAATATTTGAACAGAAGAATGTGATTTATAGGAACAAAGAAATATTTTCTAAAGTACTGTTTGTTCATTTTCAGGATCTCTTTGAACACAATCACTTTAACCATTGAAAGTCCCAAAGTTTATACACAACAAGGTGTTCCTATCTCTGTTACTGGGATTGCTCAGGTAAGACAAATGAAATTGACAACTTTCAAATGAAGTTGTCATCTTGTTTTGAAAATCTTTTTGTAGTTAATTAAAAATGTCTTTTGATTCTGTGTTGTATACATGACAGTAACTTGTAGAAAGTTTTTATGTGATGCGTATATTTCTTCTCTGAGCTATAGGTAAATGTAAGTGATAAATATATATAATGTATCTGTGTGTGTGTGTGTGTGTGTGCATGTGTGCAGCGTGGTGATGTATATACTACAGTCCATTTGTTGCTCTGCTAAAAGATCAGATGGTAGTATTTATTTATATTATGTCTTGTATGTTTTACAATTTGTTTTTGTTTTTTGAAGTTTGCGCAAAGCTACTCGAGGGCTATCTCAGCTAGCTGTCTGTAATTTAGCAGTGTAAGACTAGAGGGAAAGCAGCTAGTCATCACCATCCACTACCAACGTTTGGGCTACTCTTTTACTACCAACGAATAGTGGGATTGACTGTAATATTATAACGCCCTCACGGCTGAAAGGGTGAGCATGTTTGGTGCAACCAGGATTTGAAGCTGCGACCCTTGGATTACGAGTCGAATGCCTCAACACACTTGGCCATACTGGGCCTTTACAGTTTCAATGAGTAATGGTAACATGCAAGACAAACATACTAGTATGTCATTGATTTAGTATGGATAGACCTGTTTGATAACTAGGTTGTAAAAGAAGATTAATAACTTATTGTGTTTTAGGTTGTTAGACTTTTGTTATTTCATGCCTAGAGAATTCTGACAAACATTACTCAATGAGCAAGCTATTCAGCAATTAGTATGTTCTTCAGCAAATAAGGAATAAAAAATTCCTGTCGTGTCGCATGAAAAATATCGTGCACCCTTAGTAATTTTATTTCTTGAAATTTACAAAACAAAGTGAAAAATAGCATTATATATGAAGTTTAGAGTTTTACCGATTAATTCACTCAGTATGTTTACACAGAACATTACTTTCTGTGTACTCACAGTTTTAAAATTAAGATAAGTTTTATGTATTGTTCACTGAATGCAACAACTTTTAACTAATTGTTTTTAATATGCTGTTATTCTAATGCCATTAGCTACAGTGTGAATTAGCTTAAGTTATAGTGTGTATACATCAGCAGGCTTGGTCCCAGGTTCCAACCTTTTAATCACTTTCTTCATTTCATAGTTTTAATGTTATAACTTTTAAATTAGGAAGCATGTTTTCACAAAATTGTGCATGTTATGTTTTTAAAATTTATTAAATAATGTTTTTCAAGTCTTTTTTTCCTTTTTGAATGTTGACTATCCAATGTGCAAAGTACTTTTGATTTTAAGATTAAAAATACTTTTGTGAATCAAAAAGGTTTCAAATTTCATATATAAAATCTTTGACATTCATACAATTATCAAGTGTTTGCTAGAAAAAACTTTATTTTCACTACTGTATCTAAGTGCAGGTTGGGCCAATTTGACTAAACTTCCACTATGATTTATCAAGTTTAGTAACCTGTATTTGGATCTAAAACAAAATATGAAATTTCAAGCCCACTAATGACTTACTTCTTGGAATCTAGCATGAAGATTTTGCCATGCAAATACTTTGTAAAGATTGCGTAAACCACTAGAGGGACATTCTGAGTTTTTGATTGGTTATACACGTGGGTGAAGTTGCTATGGTATTTTAACAAATTAAAAAAGTGTGTGGAGCCACCTTGATTAATTCAATAAATGTATTAATATCTCAGAAAATAGAAAAGATGGGAGGTTCTTACTTTACATCCTAGCTTGTCAATATCAGTAATTTGAATATGTGATCCATAAAAATACAACTATAGACTTAACATCTAATTTGTACCAGTTTTATATGTAACATAGTATGCAACACACAAAAACATCACTAGATAGGTGTGTTTCTTAATACTTACTTTTAAATTAAGAAATTAACTATTGAATAATACCAAACTCTGAATTATAACCTGTAGTTTGATACCATAACTTATTGGCATACGTTCATAAAATGCTGAGTCAACAAACGTGACTAATTTTGATCCGAGTTGTGTCATGTAGTAACAAAGTGAGTTATAAATCATTTAGTGTTTAAATCTTAACCAGCGCATAACATTTAGAAATATTCCTTTCTGTTTAAGCACAGTATGTCAGTTTAATTGTATAAATGCCACTGACGTAAACAACAAATAGCAGCCAGTTTTGACTTAGCAGTTATATATTAATCATTTTAGTAAAATAAACTATTTGGCCACAGGACATACTTGCATGCAATACAGTTTAGTGTCTCACTTTACTTGCAACATGTAGTGTTCTAATTGCAAAACGTGTTCATTATATAACAAATTTCTAACTCTGAAATGGGTTTGACACTTTCTACTCCAGATGAACTGTTACAGTTGCTTCTGGGATGTATTATATATTAAGTTCTTTACTTGTAATTATTCCAAGTATGACAGATGGAAAGGAACTTATTGACAAATGATCTGTTGTTCATTTATATCATAAAATAATTTATAAGGAAAAACATTATTCATCTGTTAGTGATGAGGATATAATTTCTTGTGATATACGTATTTTGTTTGTGTGTTTTTTGAATTTCGTGCAAAGCTACACAAGGGCTATCTGCACTACCCACCCCTAATTTAGCAGTGTAAGACATTTGGGCTTCTCTTTTACCAATGAATAGTGGGATTGACTGTTACATTATAACACCCCCCCCCATGGCTGAAAGGACGAGCATGTTTGGTGCGATGGGGATTTGAACCTGCTACCCTCAGATTATGAGTCGAGTTACTTAACCACCTGGCCATGTAGGGCCTTGATATATTTAGTATAAAATGTTTTATTTAGATGTTGGTGAAACCTTGGTCTATAACATTTTAACACACCTTACATACTTGAAACTAATTTGTTTATTAAATAATAAGTTCTTTGTTTGATTACAGGTTAAAGTTCAAGGTCAAAGCATGGAAATGTTGAGAGCAGCTTGTCAGCAGTTTTTGGGGAAAAGTGAATCAGAAATCAATCATATTGCCTTGGAGACATTAGAGGGTCATCAGAGAGCTATCATGGGTCAAATGAGTGTTGAGGTGGGATCAGACATTTTTTTGCATATTTAAAAACTGTAATGTTATTTACGTACACAGAGTATTTTTGTGAAATTCAAGTGTGCAGTTTTTCTCAAAATACATGTGTCCTGTTGAGTTTTCATAAGTTATGTAGGTACATGTTTGGGAGATACATGATGTAATTATACAAGTTTCCACCAACATACAGAAAACATTAAAAGGACAGAGGCTCACTGAAAAATAAAAAAAAAAACTTTTCAAGCATGATAAATGAGTCTTTAGGGTGTGAAGTGTCAGTTAGGTTGATGCAATAAGGTAAGTAAAAAATGTTGAAAACCAAACTGGTCTTTTCTTTTAGTCATGTAGATCCTTTTAAACCTAAACACTAACTGCTTACGTATCAACACTGGATAGTATTTTGCAGTTATATGTTTTACTTTAAAGACCTCCAAAGACTTCCATTTATTTTAAAGTTGAGTTTTTTTTTCTAACACCCAATAACTGACAGAAAACAATGTGTGAAATCAGGCACATCTTTTATTAGTTGTTGACGGTTTTAGTGACTGAGAAAAATAGCACTTTTGAGGCATAAGGACAGGGGCTTACCCACTCGTAATTCTCCTGTGCATGTCATTGCAAGTTTGAAAAGAAGTCAAGTACTCAAGATTAAAACTAGTTTTAATCTTCAGGTAGGTACAAATCGTATTTAATTTCTTCAGTGTTTAATGTGTATGTGAAAAGTGTGTGCTGAATAGTCCACATTTGGAGTACTGTGTTCTATCTTGGGGCCTGAGGAAAGACATTGAATTGCAGTAAAGCATTCAGAGGAAGGGTTGTCATAAGAGGATTGATTAAGATCCTTGAAATTGTTTATTCTTGAAAAAAAAAAGAGTTGGAAGAGATCTCGTTGAAGTGTTTAAGTTTGTGAAAGTGGTACATCAATATTTTTCATATTTAACAGTGATAATTATAGAACTGTGGGACATGTATAGAATTAGGTAAAGTAGAAGCTGTATATAGCTAAAACAAGTGTATTTTTTTTAAATAGGGTGGTTGGCCTATGGAATAGGTTGGCTTTGGATGTTGTGGAGACAGTAAATTTGAGTGAGTTGAAATGAAAGTTTGGTGGATATATGAAGGATTTAAAAAATTATTAATATAATAGTTTTAGTTTGCCTTGGAGTATTGGTCAGTTGAGATGGACCAACAGGTCTTTTATTGTCCTTACATATGTTTGTAAGTGTTAAGAACAGTGACTAGTTGAATAGCATGAAACAGTTATTAGTTTGCCATTTGTTGGTTAAAGTTTAGTTTATGTGAGCTCTTGAAACAGAATTCTTTAATTATTCATTATCCTTTTTGGCATTTTATTTTTATTATCTTTTGACCTGTTTGTCTAAATCAAGATTTATTATCCAAAATTGAGAATGCTGCATTGTTACACTCTGGTGTATTTATTTAAGAAAGCCTTTAATTGTTAAAGCTATTAGTAGTCGTATATTTATGACCTTTATATGTAAAATGAAGGCAGTGCTTTGTTGCTTATTTTTGGTAGTTGGATTACAATAATTTTGAGATTTCATGTTATGGGTGACTTGTTATAGTTTAGGAAGATGTAAAAGTGGAACTTCCTGTTGAACATCTTTGAGTTTTGAGAACACTGTAAGTTTAAAGAAGGTTTAATAATGGTTTAGGTCACAAATATGTGTATGGCCGAGAAAAAAAATGTGGCTTGTTTCATGTTTAAAAATCAAAGAATAGTGTCATTACCACAGTTATGTAGGATTATCTTAAAACTTATTATTATAAACATTTTTGCCTAGTTAGCAACAGGAAGATAATTATATATAGTTATCTGTACTTGTTATGTGTTACAGTATTTTTGTTCTTACTACTTTGTTGTTACTGAGTGGCACAACAGTAAGTCTGTGAACTTAGTGGTAAATGCTGATTTTTGATACTCGTGGTGAGTACAACACAGATATCCCATCATGTAGGTTTTAGCATAACCACAAACAAAAACAAGTATTGCTTTCTTTTTAAAACATGCACGGCATGATGAGATATGGTGTTGCAAGAAAGTGGTCTATTAGTACTGTTTTGTGGCACACAAGATGTACAGTCAAGGTACAATTGTAGGAAACCCCTGTAGGGTCTGTAAAGGTCATGAGACTTAATGTAATGTCATATGAACAGCCAATCTACAGATTAGACACACCAGTATAAAGGATTATATACTATTTTTAAAAGCTATGATGTAAAGACTTCATCTTCACCATCATGGATCTCCTCTATAAGGTTAAATGACTTTTAGGGGTCTATGAACACATGCTGAGAATTGTAGTTTATTGTATTGTGCATTTCTTTAAAGTTCTTGAAACTATGTACTTTATTTTTCTATCCATGAAGAAAGTTTGGATTGTTTTTCAGGAAATATATAAAGATCGAAAGAAGTTTTCCAAGCAAGTTTTTGAAGTTGCATCATCAGATCTGATTAATATGGGTATTACTGTTGTGTCATACACTATCAAGGACATCAGTGATGATCAGGTAATCTTCTAATTACTTTGCAGAAGAGCTGTTGTTTTTTTCTAGTTACTAAAATAAAGCATTATTAAAGATTACATACAGTTTTGTGATGCCTTGTATTATAATATAGATAACACAAGTATTTAGGGTATTAGATTAACCCTATTGCAATGGATCATAGGTCAAAGGCCATCTCAGTAAGTTTAGTATCAAACTAGATTATAATTAAAATTTTTATATTATACATTATGTATTAATTTAAAGTAAATATTTAAAAATCACACCTAAATGTTAATTTTTTTGTGTGTACATGTGTGTTGCGTGGGGTGTTGAATGAAGCATTAGTTAAAATTAGGTGTCTGTGATGTAAAAATACAATGTGTGTAGTTTTGTTTGAATTAGGAACTCAAGGTACTGATATTTAAAAAGTAGAATATAAATTAAAAATCTCCAGTTTTATCTGTGTCCTGAGATGTTGCTACTGTGCAGAATCAAACCCAGTGGTTCTGCTCACCTCCTTCAAGTTTTGAAATGGTTCCTAATATACAGTTAATTCTATATATGACATGTTAATATCCAACAAGTGGTTTTCTCAGCCATTTTCGAATGAGACAGACTTTTATAAGTTACTTTTAGCTTGTTTGAAATTTAATTTTTTTATACCCAAATACCCCTCAGTTACTAAATTTGAATTATAATGGAATTGTATGATGTTGATATATTAATTTATGAATTTTTGGTTATGCACATGTATGTATAAGAAACCTAAAAAAATGATCTTGTTTCACATTCTTCATGTGTGAAATTTCTTAAGGCTTAGCAATCTATGACAAGCAGCAACAAAGTACAAAGGTCACGACTAGAAGAATAATTGTTTGCTTTACTTCTTTATTTACTGTTCTGTTCACTAAGAAAAATAAATTTAAATGTATTATAACTGAAGTGTGACTGTGTTTTACAAAATAACAGCAAAGACAAATTACTTTGTGAAAGTCAGTTTTATATTCTTGGAAATGGTATCACGAGTGCATATGTGCTGTGTCGTAATGTCTATAAAATTAGCCAGCAAGGGCTGAAAGGTCAACATAATAAAAGTAATATATATGTATATATAATATATATATATATGACCTTTAAACTGTTAAATTACATGTTTTTGTTTTCAAGTTATAATCTGTAGCCATTCTAGAAAGAAAAACATAATTTATATTTATTTCCTAATTTTTTATGATGGTTACAAGATCAGTCACATCTGTTAAACATGTACAGAGATACATTATTGGAAGTAACAGACGAAGTATTTAATACCTATTTGCAAGTTATAAAGATTTCACATGTGCAATTTGGAAATTTTCTGATATACAAAAGTATTTTTAATCTTAAACTGAAAATTATTCTGCATGTTGGATAATCAGCATTCTGAAAGAAAAGAAATTACAAGCAAATCTTTAATTAAAATATCTTAACACTTAATTCAAAAACCTGATATTTTGTGTACAGAAATTTGTAATGTTTACCAGTAATTTGAAAGATGCTGTAAACATGTATGTACATTATCAAGAATCATAGTATAATTACCTTCATTGCTACAAGTTGGATGGATTTCACTTATTATTTTTACCCATGTCAACCTAACTCTCGACACAAGCTTGGTTGAATTGACCAGTTATGTGGCCTTTATGTATTCGTCTAAAGATGTAACGGTTTTGACACTACCAACTCTTACTATAGTACGTATATCATCATAAAACTTTCCTGACTTTCATTAAACATTACAAGTTTTCATAAACATAAAATCAAATTTTTCTATTGATGTATTTTTAATTTATCTGTAAATATGTCAAGTTTTTTCTTTCTTGTTTGAACATAGTGATTTTCATGTTCAGATTAAAATTTTTCTTCATCTCGGAAATCTCAAATTTCACTTGCATAACTGTAAAACGTCCATATATTTGGTTTCAATAACATTATATGTTACCTGTTATTTTCTCAACCTTAACTCTACTGCTAATTGAAGAATTGATAGAAACTTTAATTCTCCTATTTTCTCTCTAGAATACTTCTAATTGTAACATGGCACTACATTTTTATCCTAAGCAGCTTTAAACTTGTAACAGCATAAATCTGTTTTCAATGTAAATGTTGTTTTTTATTGTCCTTATAATTGTGTCAGACTACTATTCCTGCAATTATAAGTTGTAAGTTGCTATGCTGTCGAATTACAGTACTCATGAGCTACTTGAGATGCTCGCATACATGTCTTGTTGAACATTTTAATTAAGATATTATTTATTTTACCTAATCCGACTTTAACTAACCTAAAGAAATTCCTATTTTCACATTTTAGTTACTTTTATTATAATAATTGTTTATTTTTTTGTTTTTTAATTTTGCACAAAGCTACTCGAGGGCTATTTGCACTAGCTGTACTTAATTTAGCAGTGTAAGACTAGATGGAAGGCAGCTAGCCATCACCACTCACTGCCAACTCTTGGGCTACTCTTTTACCAACGAATAGTGGGATTGACCATCACATTATATTGCCCCATGGCTTAAAGTGTAAAAATGGAAAAACAAAAATTAGTTTAAGTTTTTGAATACAAGTCATTAAAAACCTCGTGAGGGTTAAACAGGTTACATTTGATGTCTTGATAGAATCTTGGTTAATAAGAAACTGTAACTAGAGACAGAGAAAAAAAACTATAGAAACTGTAGAAAGTATTGTAATCTAAAAAAGGAAGCTTTTCCATGACTACATTACAGATTTGTGTGCTCACCTGAATAGATGCTTAGTTAAAAGATGTTGTAATTCTCTCATCACATAGTAGGACAAGGTAATTTTTCACCTCTCTTCTAGTTTAAAAGCTGCTTCACCTTTAAAATTTATGGTGTAGAAACATAAAATATTTGCCTTTACAAGATAAATATTTTTCATCATTCATATAATCAAATTGTAACTGACGGAAGGAATTCTTAAGCCTAACATGTTATTTAACATTGATTGTTTCACACTTAAGGATCACATTAAACATTACTCGTTCACACTGTATTGTGATTTCCCAAACAATACCAAAAATTATATCTAGATAAATAGCTTTTGCCTAAAATGTTATCTGGTCTTAATGTATAATTTTGAATTTAATTTTTTTTTAAAAAAAGGTGATTTTCGCAAACCTTTTATGTTTTTATTTTCTATTTACATTTGGAGTAGCTTTCTGGTGGCTCAACAGCAAGTCAGAATGATCATAAAGATTTTGATATCTGTGGTGGGCAGAGCACAGATAGCACATTGTATAGCTCTGTGCTTAATAACAAATATGCTTGTAATAAAGTAACAACATGGAAGTACTATATAAACAATTTTTCACTTTTTCAACAGTTTTGTTTTACTTGTTTTAGACAGTTATAAAATGCTTTAATGTACAGTACACAAGTGGAGTTGAATTAAATCTGTGGTTTGTTTTTGTGGCTTTAGAACAAAAGGATTCTTGATTTATTGTGGAAGGACTATATTTAGTCCAACCATCTTGTTAATCTTGCAAGTATTCTGATGATAAAAGTGTCATGATTTTTCATTTAACTAAACCTTGTTAAAAACTATTTTAATGACAACATTTTCATATTATTTGTAGTTTAATTTGGAAGATAAGTTTTTAACCCTTTTGCTATGAGCATTCTTTTGTGCACATATCATGAGGTTGTTTTAGTGAGTTACGTTCAAAATTTAAAGTTCTTTTTTCATGGTATATCAATAAATCTATCATAAAGCTAAGTTTGTAAGATATTAATTTTATAAAGCAGTATTTAAAAACTCTTGAATTTCCCCCTTGTGTAAGAACTGTGACATTTTTCTCTTTCCTGGCATCACCTGCTCTCTGATGTGTTTACTACCTCTTGAAG
Source organism: Tachypleus tridentatus (assembly GCF_004210375.1). Classification (NCBI taxonomy): domain Eukaryota; kingdom Metazoa; phylum Arthropoda; class Merostomata; order Xiphosura; family Limulidae; genus Tachypleus; species Tachypleus tridentatus. Next base: position 142,384,073 of record NC_134826.1, read on the forward strand.
AGGTACAAAACTTAATGTAAATTACTTATTATAATACTATGATTGCTCATTCATCTGTCTATTACATTCCTTCCTTCAGAAATTTCCAGTTTTTCTTTTCTGCCTTTCAATACTATAATATTTATAACCAATAGAAAGTCAGTGTTTTTATTTATGAAATAGTATATTGTAGTGTATTTCCTCTAGAATCTGAACGTCCACCCACATGTTTACCATGTGTGGTGACCTGTGGTTGAGGGGTACAACCTTAACACACTACTTTGGCCTTGAATAACTGTAGACAGGTGGCTTTGGGTTGCCCCCCTCCTCTCCATGTCAATCACTTGGTCCACTTGCGACAACTACGAGTATTGGACATTCTCAATAGGTGTTTTGGACGTTGTGTCTAATACTGGTGTTTGGGTATAGTGCTCACAAAACTCTGCAGTGTTCTTGTTTGGCATTTCAGTGCAACCCTTGTGGTAGGTGGGAAGAATGGGTACTGAAATGTTCGTATTTTATTATGGGTCCTCATTCATGAACAAAAAAATTAAAATGGATGACTGTTATACGGATCACCTTCAAAGTCGAACTGAACAACTTGATTTCTCATTCTGTATTTCTTGTCTCAAAAGAAATTAGTGGGGCTTGCTGGCTGCCCCAAATCAGTAAGGAAGCTACATTCAGGAGACATATTGGTGGAAACATCACAACCAAACAAACTCTTCCTGAATTTGAAGAGCATGGGGAATATACCCTCTGAGGTTACTCCCCATGTGACCCTGAATTTCTCAAGAAGAGTTATTGTTGAGAGGGACTTGAAGAACATTCCGAAGTCGGAGATCCTTGCCGGTTTTTCCAGAATTTTTTGAATATAGATGCACCATATAAAAAAGTTATAAGATGGAACTAGTAAGTAGAAACTCAGACAACTTGACTGACCTTCTAGTTCGAGAATTAATGGGTAATTTTTATATAGGTTATAAGAAACCATTTATCTTGTTCTTTTCAGAAATATATAAATATAGAATGTCTTTTTAAAAAGACTGATTGGATATTTCTGAGAAAATAATCCTTAGATAAGTGAAGTACTGTGAAAATCTTCCAAGATTTTGATGAATCTTTTATGCTAGCATGAATGTAGTTCAAACTTTTGAACCTAGACATTTCGATTTTTGCACAGTATTTCATATTGATATTGTTTTATAAGTAAACTAAGTTAGGTTTAGAACTGAGAAAAGCACATCATATGTATAGATATCCAAGTGTAGAAATATCTAAATATAATATTATTTTGATGGTAAGGACTTTTGTAAGAAATAAACATCCAGTTAAAGCAAGTAAGGTGTGCATACACTGAGTAAGTAATGGAAGTACTTTTAGGAAACTAACATATTTCTGAAATATATTTACTTCTTGCAGGGATACCTTAAGGCACTGGGAATGGCACGCACAGCTGAGGTGAAACGAGACGCTCGTATAGGTGAGGCAGAAGCCAGAAAAGACTCGCAAATCAAAGTAGGTGAAACTAAGATTACAGTGTTTTTAAGTTAACAACCTAACATTAATTTCTGTGAAGAAATAGTTTCAAGGTTTATTGAGAAAGTAAATGGTTGGATAATATAATAATAATGAGAGATGAGTAAAATGTACAGAACAGATTTTCTTACTGCGATTTGTTGTTTTTTTAAATCTGTATTATGAGTAACGTATGACGTGTCAAAAAATGCGTAAACCTTGTAGTAGGTAGTTCAAAATACTCTTATAAGAGTTTCTTAAAATGAGTAAACAATTAGTCCACATTAGTAGCTAAGTGCAAAACGTGTACATATAATATTGGAAAATAGTACTTTGGTTATGACCCATTTTTAAAAAAACAAATCTAAATGCATTTCACAAGCTATTTAAATTTATCTTGAACTTAATGCTATTTCAATAGTGTAGTGCATTTTCGTTTTTTTGGGTTGTTTTTAATAGTTGTTGAGACTGTAGGCAATTGGATAGCCAGCCCTCAAAATATTCTTTAGACTACATTATTTTACACATTTCCTTTGTGTGTGTGTCTGTATTTAAATGATTTTCTTGACAACAGGAAGCTATCGCAGAAGAAGAACGAATGGCTGCCCGTTACCATAACGATACTGAAATAGCTAAAGCTCAGCGAGATTTTGAATTGAAGAAAGCAGCGTATGATATGGAAGTTAACACAAAGGTATGATTCAGAGGTTTAACTGATTGAAACAGAACAGTTACTTAACAATAGTAGTTCACTGTTCTTTGCAAAGTCAAGTTTAAATTAAATTTCCTAGTTTTGGTAGGGAATTTCTTTGTCTCTTTATCTTGTGGTTTAAACATGTTTCCTCCTAATAACAAATTCATGAGTTTGCGTTAGGTTCTACTAATACTTACTTCCCCTGAAAAAAAAGAATCAAAGTTGAGTCTTTCAACAAATAGCTAATCAGTACAAAAAATTATCTTTAATCAGTAAACAATATAAAGTAAACTTGTGTGACTTCTGATGTGATACCTCATCTCACATAATAGTTTACATTAATTTGTACTTCTCTTTATATGTGCAATTTTTGCTTTGCACTAGCCTCGATTTTCGAACCTTCATTCATGTATTTAAGTGATAAAGTTGTTCTGTAGCATGCAATAACTGCCCACTCTCATCACATCTGTGTTTGATGATCATGAGTGCATTTTTGTTTTCACTTTAACTTTTTTGACAAACTTGTGTCTGTTATAATTTATATTTTAAATTTTCCTGTGCAAGTTTGTTTGTTTTTTTTTCTACGTGATGAATTCTCAATTTCATGTGACAACTATGGCTTCTGGTATGGATCCTGAACCACTATTGTGGCTTTGGGCTCCACGCTTTAGATGTCGGAAGTCTTTGCTGCATTGTTATATGCAACCTGCAACATATTCTGAGGTGCTGTTAGATCTCCCTGGAGGATCTGTTCTTGGGTAAATCAGTCTCTGGATCACTGCTTATTTTTCTAGTCCTAATTGAATAAACCAGAACCAGCCTGCTTTTGAAAATAAGGTTTTTTTTGTTACTTAGTGTACTGTTTTATGCTGCTGGGTTTCTCCCACTATACTGTTACTTCCTCTCCCAGTACAATATGGGAGTCCTTGCCCATCACTGGTTTCTAGTTGTTTGAGTGAGGGGCAGCTTCATCCTGAGTGTGACCAGTTTTACTCAGTCAAAAGTAGAGTGGTGAAGTGAGGGGCAGCTTCATCCTGAGTGTGACCAGTTTTACTCAATCAAAAGTAGAGTGGTGAAGTGAGGGGCAGCTTCATCCTGAGTGTGACCAGTTTTACTCAATCAAAAGTAGAGTGGTGAAGTGAGGGGCAGCTTCATCCTGAGTGTGACCAGTTTTACTCAGTCAAAAGTAGAGTGGTGAAGTTCTGTTTATGGTAACAAGTTTTCTTGCTACCATGGACTGGAAGATGTACCTGATGCCTGGATGTTGGTAGTATGGTGTTGGATTAACATGGGACAACTAACACAAGTCCTCTTACATGTGGTTGGTGAGATGTTTTCTTTTGCTGCAGAACAAATGAAAAATTCTTGACACTGCCTGGTTTTAACTGTTGTTCACCCACCACATTTGCTTTCTCCCCCTTTTAACATTACTCAGATGTTGGGTTCCTTGGTGGACTGGTGTTGGTTTTATACTGGATCTGCACAACTGCCTTAACTGAGTTATTGAAACTGAAGTTGTTTTTCTCTATCTGCTTTCTGCTTTTGAGATGAAGATTATTTGGACCATTCTTTCTTATCAGACCAAAAAGACAAATACTCGATTCTTCCTGTTTTTTGACTGGAGTTTACCCACTCAATACCATAGTCACTTTATATAATCTGATGTGTTCAATTGCAGCTTGGTTATGTGTCTTTTCAACATGATTTAACAACACAACTGTAATATGTACTGAGAAACTTGTTTTAACCTGTCATATATTTATTTATACACATTCTAAGTGCTGGTAATGTTTTTAAGTATGTTATGTGGAGTCATTATTAGTATGAAACAAAAACATTTTTAACTTTAGTAAAATAAAGTGACCAACATCACAAATATTAAATTTTTTTCTAACTGGTTTGTCATATAGAAAGCAGAGTCAGATATGGCCTATAGTCTGCAAGCAGCTAAGACTCGTCAGCTTATCAAAGAGGAACAGATGCAAGTGATGGTGGTGGAGCGAACCCAGCAGATCCAAGTACAGGAGCAAGAAATCCTCCGCAAGGAGAAGGAGCTTGATGCTGTAGTGCGGCGTCCTGCCGAGGCTGAAAAGTACAGACTAGAGAAGCTTGCCGAGGCTAACAAGTATGTTTGTTTTTGTAACATGTGTATTATTCTCAGTGTTCTGTCTGGTGGCTTAGGGGTAAATTTCATTGTTAATGATTATAAAAATTATGTTTCAGTATCTGTGATGGGCAGAACCAAGATAGCATGCTGTGTAGCTTTGTGATTAACAATCAGAAAAACCCGATCCACAATGTTTATAGTGATTTATTACATATGTAGTTATAATAATTTAAAGTACAAATGTATGTATTGTTGTGAAGCTTTTGGAGTAATCAGTGTTTTTAGCTTAAGGTTTGGTTTAAACATAACTGCCAGCATTTTATTTTTTATCTTTAAGGTTTTAAATGCTTTCAATTGCCTGAATAGTTATTGGAATATTTGTGTTTATTATGATTCTTATGCAGTGAACACTATTTGGTACTTATAACGAGAAAGTTTTGTTGAGAAATATGTTAATTACTTGACATTCAAAACATTCTTCTGTTACATAGACTGTTACTATGCACCTCAAATCAAACGTGTTGATCTATCAAAAACTTGTTTTCAGAAACAAACCATGAACTCTTCAGCTAGACCACATTGGATATTATGAGATTAAAAAAAACCTCGATTTTGTTTGAAAAAAAAAAATCACGTGTGTGTGTATCTCCATGTCATTTTTAACATTGTTTTAATTAGGTAATGAATTTTTTTTAGAAACCGTGTCGTAATGGAGGCAGAAGCAGAATCTGAAGCGGTTAGAGTGAGTATTAGTATGTTGTTTAATGTCAGAGTAAGTATTAGTATGTTGTTTAATGTCAGAGTAAGTATTAGTATGTTGTTTAGTGTCAGAGTAAGTATTAGTATGTTGTTTAGTGTCAGAGTAAAGTATTAGTATGTTGTTTAGTGTCAGAGTAAAGTATTAGTATGTTGTTTAGTGTCAGAGTGAAGTATTAGTATGTTGTTTAATGTCAGAGTGAAGTATTAGTATGTTGTTTAATGTCAGAGTAAAGTATTAGTATGTTGTTTAATGTCAGAGTGAAGTATTAGTATGTTGTTTAGTGTCAGAGTGAAGTATTAGTATGTTGTTTAGTGTCAGAGTAAGTATTAGTATGTTGTTTAGTGTCAGAGTGAAGTATTAGTATGTTGTTTAATGTCAGAGTAAGTATTAGTATGTTGTTTAACGTCCAGAGTAAGTATTAGTATGTTGTTTAACGTCAGAGTGAAGTATTAGTATGTTGTTTAACGTCAGAGTGAAGTATTAGTATGTTGTTTAACGTCAGAGTGAAGTATTAGTATGTTGTTTAGCGTCAGAGTGAAGTATTAGTATGTTGTTTAGCGTCAGAGTGAAGTATTAGTATGTTGTTTAGCGTCAGAGTGAAGTATTAGTATGTTGTTTAGCGTCAGAGTGAAGTATTAGTATGTTGTTTAGCGTCAGAGTGAAGTATTAGTATGTTGTTTAGCGTCAGAGTGAAGTATTAGTATGTTGTTTAGCTTCAGAGTGAAGTATTAGTATGTTGTTTAGTGTCAGAGTGAAGTATTAGTATGTTGTTTAACGTCAGAGTGAAGTATTAGTATGTTGTTTAACGTCAGAGTGAAGTATTAGTATGTTGTTTAACGTCAGAGTAAGTATTAGTATGTTGTTTAGTGTCGTATTAGTATGTTGTTTAGTGTCAGTGAAGTATTAGTATGTTTAATGTCAGAGAAAGTATTAGTATGTTGTTTAATGTCAGAGAAAGTATTAGTATGTTGTTTAATGTCAGAGAAAGTATTAGTATGTTGTTTAATGTCAGAGAAAGTATTAGTATGCTGTTTAATGTCAGAGTGAAGTATTAGTATGCTGTTTAATGTCAGAGTGAAGTATTAGTATGTTGTTTAATGTCAGAGTGAAGTATTAGTATGTTGTTTAAAGTCAGAGTGAAGTATTAGTATGTTGTTTAAAGTCAGAGTGAAGTATTAGTATGTTTAATGTCAGAGTGAAGTATTAGTATGTTGTTTAATGTCAGAGTAAGTATTAGTATGTTGTTTAATGTCAGAGTAAGTATTAGTATGTTGTTTAGTGTCGTATTAGTATGTTGTTTAGTGTCGTATTAGTATGTTGTTTAACGTCAGAGTAAGTATTAGTATGTTGTTTAACGTCAGAGTAAGTATTAGTATGTTGTTTAATGTCAGAGTGAAGTATTAGTATGTTGTTTAATGTCAGAGTGAAGTATTAGTATGTTGTTTAATGTCAGAGTGAAGTATTAGTATGTTGTTTAGTGTCGTATTAGTATGTTGTTTAACGTCAGAGTAAGTATTAGTATGTTGTTTAGTGTCAGAGTGAAGTATTAGTATGTTGTTTAATGTCAGAGTGAAGTATTAGTATGTTGTTTAATGTCAGAGTGAAGTATTAGTATGTTGTTTAATGTCAGAGTGAAGTATTAGTATGTTGTTTAACGTCAGAGTGAAGTATTAGTATGTTGTTTAACGTCAGAGTGAAGTATTAGTATGTTGTTTAACGTCAGAGTGAAGTATTAGTATGTTGTTTAACGTCAGAGTGAAGTATTAGTATGTTGTTTAACGTGAGAGTGAAGTATTAGTATGTTGTTTAACGTGAGAGTGAAGTATTAGTATGTTGTTTAACGTCAGAGTGAAGTATTAGTATGTTGTTTAACGTCAGAGTGAAGTATTAGTATGTTGTTTAACGTCAGAGTGAAGTATTAGTATGTTGTTTAACGTCAGAGTGAAGTATTAGTATGTTGTTTAACGTCAGAGTGAAGCATTAGTATGTTGTTTAACGTCAGAGTGAAGTATTAGTATGTTGTTTTAACGTCAGAGTGAAGTATTAGTATGTTGTTTAACGTCAGAGTGAAGTATTAGTATGTTGTTTAACGTCAGAGTGAAGTATTAGTATGTTGTTTAACGTCAGAGTGAAGTATTAGTATGTTGTTTAACGTCAGAGTAAGTATTAGTATGTTGTTTAACGTCAGAGTAAGTATTAGTATGTTGTTTAACGTCAGAGTAAGTATTAGTATGTTGTTTAACGTCAGAGTAAGTATTAGTATGTTGTTTAACGTCAGAGTGAAGTATTAGTATGTTGTTTAACGTCAGAGTGAAGTATTAGTATGTTGTTTAACGTCAGAGTGAAGTATTAGTATGTTGTTTAACGTCAGAGTGAAGTATTAGTATGTTGTTTAACGTCAGAGTGAAGTATTAGTATGTTGTTTAACGTCAGAGTGGAGTATTAGTATGTTGTTTAACGTCAGAGTGAAGTATTAGTATGTTGTTTAACGTCAGAGTGAAGTATTAGTATGTTGTTTAACGTCAGAGTGAAGTAATAGTATGTTGTTTAACGTCAGAGTAAAGTATTAGTATGTTGTTTAACGTCAGAGTAAAGTATTAGTATGTTGTTTAACGTCAGAGTAGGGTATTATTATTTTGTTTAACGTCAGAGTGAAGTATTAGTATGTTGTTTAATGTCAGAGTAAGTATTAGTATGTTGTTTAGTGTCGTATTAATATATTGTTTATATTCGTATTAGTATGTTGTTTAGTGTCGTATTAGTATGTTGTTTAGTGTCAAAGTGAAGTATTAGTATGTTTAATGTCAGAGAAAGTATTAGTATGTTGTTTAATGTCAGAGAAAGTATTAGTATGTTGTTTAACGTCAGAGTGAAGTATTAGTATGTTGTTTAACGTCAGAGTGAAGTATTAGTATGTTGTTTAACCGTCAGAGTGAAGCATTAGTATGTTGTTTTAAGTCAGAGTGAAGCATTAGTATGTTGTTTAGTCAACAGAGTGAAGCATTAGTATGTTGTTTTAGCCTCAGAGTGAAGCTATTAGTATGTTGTTTAGCGTCAGAGTGAAGTATTAGTATGTTGTTTAACGCCAGAGTGAAGCATTAGTATGTTGTTTAACGTCAGAGTGAAGCATTAGTATGTTGTTTAACGTCAGAGTGAAGCATTAGTATGTTGTCTTTAACGCCCAGAGTGAAGCATTAGTATGTTGTTTAACGTCAGAGTGAAGCATTAGTATGCTGTTTAACGTCAGAGTGAAGTATTAGTATGCTGTTTTAACGTCAGAGTGAAGCATTAGTACGTTGTTTAACGTCAGAGTGAAGCATTAGTACGTTGTTTAACGTCAGAGTGAAGCATTAGTATGTTGTTTAACGTCAGAGTGAAGCATTAGTACGTTGTTTAACGTCAGAGTGAAGCATTAGTACGTTGTTTAAAGCCCAGATGAAGCATTAGTACGTTTTAACGTCCCAGAGTGAAGCATTAGTATGTTTGTTTAACGTCAGAGTGAAGCATTAGTATGTTTTAAAGTCAGAGTGAAGTATTAGTATGTTGTTTAACCAGGGTGAAGTATTAGTATGTTGTTTAGCGTCAGGGTGAAGCATTAGTATGTTGTTTAACGTCAGGGTGAAGCATTAGTATGTTGTTTTAACGTCAGGGCGAAGCATTAGTATGTTGTTTAACGTCAGAGTAAAGCATTAGTATGTTGTTTAACCAGAGTGAAGCATTAGTATGTTGTTTAACCAGAGTGAAGCATTAGTATGTTGTTTAACCGTCAGAGTGAAGCATTAGTATGTTGTTTAACCAGAGTGAAGCATTAGTATGTTGTTTAACCAGAGTAAGCATTAGTATGTTGTTTAACCAGTAGTAAGCATTAGTATGTTGTTTAACCAGAGTAAGCATTAGTATGTTGTTTAACGTCAGAGTAAGCATTAGTATGTTGTTTAACCAGAGTAAGCATTAGTATGTTGTTTAACCAGAGCAAGCATTAGTATGTTGTTTAACGCCAGAGTAAGCATTAGTATGTTGTTTAACGTCAGAGCAAGCATTAGTATGTTTGTTTAACGTCAGAGCAAGCATTAGTATGTTGTTTAGCGTCAGAGTGAAGCATTAGTATGTTGTTTAGTGGCAGAGAAAGCATTAGTATGTTGTTTAGTGGCAGAGAAAGCATTAGTATACGTTGTTTAACCAGAGTGAAGTATTAGTATGTTGTTTAACCAGTCAGAGTGAAGCATTAGTACGTTGTTTAACGTCAGAGTGAAGCATTAGCAACGCTTGTTTAACGTCAGAGTGAAATATTAGTACGTTGTTTAACGTCAGAGTGAAGTATTAGTATGTTGTTTAACCATCAGAGTGAAGCATTAGTATGTTGTTTAACGTCAGAGTGAAGCATTAGTATGTTGTTTTAACGTCAGAGTGAAGTATTAGTACGTTGTTTAACGTCAGAGTGAAGCATTAGTATGTTGTTTGAACGTCAGAGTAAGCATTAGTACGTTGTTTTAGTGTCGCATTAGTATGTTTGTTTAGCGTCAAAGCGAAGCATTAGTACGTTTAATGTCAGAGAAAGCATTAGTATGTTGTTTAACGTCAGAGAAAGCATTAGTACGCTGTTTAACGTCAGATGAAGCATTAGTACGCTGTTTTAACGTCAGATGAAGCATTAGTATGTTGTTTAACGTCAGAGTGAAGCATTAGTATGTTGTTTAAAGTCAGAGTGAAGCATTAGTACGTTGGTTTTAAAGTCAGAGTGAAGTATTAGTATGTTGTTTAACGTCAGAGTAAGCATTAGTATGTTGGTTTAACGTCCAGAGCAAGCATTAGTATGTTGTTTTAGCGTCCGTGATTAGTATGTTGTTTAGTGTCTGCATTAGTACGTTGTTTTTAACGCCAGAGTAAGCATTAGTATGTTGTTTTAGTGTCAGAGTGAAGCATTAGTATGTTGTTTTAGTGTCAGAGTGAAGCATTAGTACGTTGTTTAACGTCAGAGTGAAGCATTAGTATGTTGTTTAACGTCAGAGGAAGCATTAGTATGTTGTTTAACCAGTCAGAGTGAAGTATTAGTATGTTGTTTAACGTGAGAGTGAAGTATTAGTATGTTGTTTTAACGTCAGAGTGAAGCATTAGTATGTTGTTTAACGTCAGAGTGAAGCATTAGTATGTTGTTTTAACGTCAGAGTGAAGCATTAGTATGTTGTTTAATGCGGAGAGTGAAGCATTAGTATGTTGTTTTAGCGTCAGAGTGAAGCATTAGTATGTTGTTTAAGCGTCAGAGTGAAGCATTAGTACGTTGTTTAACGTCAGAGTGAAGCATTAGTATGTTGTTTAACCAGAGAGTGAAGCATTAGTATGTTGTTTAACCATCAGAGTGAAGCATTAGTACGTTGTTTTAACCAGAGTGAAGCATTAGTACGTTGTTTAACCAGAGTGAAGCATTAGTACGTTGTTTAACGTCAGAGTGAAGCATTAGTATGTTGTTTGAATGAGAGCGAAGCATTAGTATATTTGTTTAGCGTCAGAGCGAAGCATTAGTACGTTGTTTAATGCGGAGATGAAGCCATTAGTACGTTGTTTAGCAGAGTGAAGCATAATAGTACGTTGTTTAAGCGGAGAGTGAAGCATTAGTACGTTTGGTTTGAAATCAGATGAAGCAATAGTACGTTTGTTTGAGCTTCAGATGAAGCTATTAGTACGTTGGTTTAGCGTCAGAGTGAAGCTAAGCAGTACGTTTGTTTTAGTGCCCAGATGAAGCATTAGTATACGTCGTTTAACGCCCAGAGCGAAGCTATTAGTATGTTGGTTTAAAGTCCAGAGTGAAGCTATTAGTATGCCTTTTAATGTCAGATGAAGCATTAGTACGTTGTTTAACGCCCAGAGTAAGCATTAGTACGTTTGTTTAAGCGTCCGTGATTAGTATGTTTCTTTAGTTATGTGCCCATTAGTATGTTGTTTAGCGGCCCGATTAGTATGTTGTTTAGCGGCCCGATTAGTATGTTGTTTAAGCGTCCCAGATTAGTACGTTGTTTGAGCGTCCGTGATTAGTATGTTGTTGTTTGAGTGTCCGATTATTACGTTGTTTAGAAGTGTCCGTGATTAGTACGTTGGTTTAAGCCCAGAGCAAGCATTAGTACGCCGTTTAAACGCCAGAGTGAAGCATTAGTATGCAGTTTAACGCCCAGAGGAAGCATTAGTACGCTGTTTAACGTCAGATGAAGCATTAGTACGCTGTTTAACGTGTCAGAGTGAAGCATTAGTACGCCGTTTAACGTCAGAGTGAAGCATTAGTATGTTGTTTAAAGCCCAGAGTGAAGCATTAGTACGTTTGTTTAAAGCCCAGAGTGAAGCATTAGTACGTTGTTTAAAGCCCAGAGTGAAGCATTAGTATGTTGTTTAACGCCCAGAGTGAAGCTATTAGTATGTTGTTTAACGCCCAGAGTGAAGCATTAGTATGTTGTTTAACGCCCAGATGAAGCATTAGTATGTTGTTTAACGCCAGAGATGAAGCATTAGTATGTTGTTTTAGCTTCAGAGTGAAGCATTAGTATGTTGTTTTAGCGCCCAGATGAAGCATTAGTATGTTGTTTTAGCGGCCCAGAGTGAAGCATTAGTATGTTTATTTAGTAGGCCCAGAGTGAAGCATTAGTATGTTGTTTAGTGCCCAGAGTGAAGCATTAGTATGTTGTTTTAGTACCAGAGTGAAGCATTAGTATGTTTGTTTAGCGGCCAGAGCGAAGCATTAGTATGTTTGTTTAGCGTCAGAGTGAAGCATTAGCATGTTTAACGCCCAGAGTGAAGCATTAGTATGTTGTTTAACGTCCAGAGCAAGCATTAGTATGTTGTTTAACGTCAGAGTAAGCATTAGTATGTTGTTTAACGCCCAGAGTAAGCATTAGTACGTTGTTTAACGTCAGAGTAAGCATTAGTATGTTGTTTAGCGTCGCATTAGTATGTTGTTTAGGTCGTCATGATTAGTACGTTGTTTTAGTCATCGCATTAGTATTGCTTGTTTGAGTCATCAGATTAGTATGTTGTTTAGTCATCGTTATTAGTATGTTGTTTAGTCATTATTAGTATGTTGTTTGAATGTCAGATTAGTATGTTGTTTTAGCCGTCGAGATTAGTATGTTGTTGTTTGAATCAGATTAGTATGTTGTTTGAATCACCGTGATTAGTGCTGCCGTTTGCGTCAGATGAAGCATTAGTACGCCGTTTAGGCGTCAGAGCGAAGCATTAGTATGCTGTTTAGCGTCAGAGTGAAGTATTAGTATGCTGTTTAGCGTCAGAGTGAAGTATTAGTATGCTGTTTAACGTCAGAGTGAAGTATTAGTATGCTGTTTAATGTCAGAGTGAAGTATTAGTATGCTGTTTAATGTCAGAGTGAAGTATTAGTATGTTGTTTAATGTCAGAGTGAAGTATTAGTATGTTGTTTAAAGTCAGAGTGAAGTATTAGTATGTTGTTTAAAGTCAGAGTGAAGTATTAGTATGTTTAATGTCAGAGTGAAGTATTAGTATGTTTAATGTCAGAGTGAAGTATTAGTATGTTGTTTAGTGTCAGAGTGAAGTATTAGTATGTTGTTTAGTGTCAGAGTGAAGTATTAGTATGTTGTTTAGTGTCAGAGTGAAGTATTAGTATGTTGTTTAGTGTCAAAGTAATATTTCTGTGTGATCTAGGTCACCAGTAATGTCTTGTCTGTGCTGTTTGATATAAGTGTGTATGTACCATTTTTGTTTTGCTTTTCCTTGCTCATTTTGATTTCAGTCTAATAGATAAAGTAGATATTTAATAGATATTACAGTTGTTTGAGCTGCTGAAAAACATTTGTATCACTGAACATTTCCAAGAAAGTACATTATAATGATAAGAATAGTACTGTTAGTCAAAATAGAGGTATTTTATTCAAATACAAGCCATAGAAAAAAATGTTAACATTTTGGATTACTTATTATTATAACAGAAATAACTTTTTTGCTCTTATTTTAGTGAAGTATTTGTTAATATGATCTATTTTGTAAATAAAACCTTATTGTTGTAGTTCATTTCCCTCTTAATTTGTCAGTCTTTTGGCTTTTTACATATAAATTGCATTAGGTTATTTTCTTACATCTAAGTGATATATTCTGTGTATATCTGAAGTTGATTGACAAAAATGTAACATTAATTATTTTATATCTTGAACGTGTTGCATCACTATTTTTGGTGTCATACGGTCTAAGGTCATTAATAATACTGAGTAATTTTTTTGTAATTTGTGTCAATGTGTTTTTAAAAGCTACAAAACTAAAAATTCACTAGCGGATGAACTGCTAAACTTTTGAAGTGTAGAGATTCAAGAATTTGTTAAGTGGATGTAAGTAGAATTCAAAATTTATTAAAGGAAGCTTTAACTGATAAAATTGTACATAAATTAATAATTTTTTACCCTGCCTTCGAGAGGAACAGCAGTAATTTTACGGACTCACAATGCTAAAGTTCATGTGGTGAACAAAGCAGATAGATAATATGGCCTTGCTCTGCAACAAGGAATTTTTCCAAATAGTTTTGCTATTGTTGAAGAAGAGACTGCTTAACTAAGACTTCCAAACTTGAGGTAGTTTTGGGACTTTGCAAAGCTTTTTATTGTGATACAATGAACTTGAAAAATGACCCAGTATTTGAGCCACACTACATCACATTACTATATGTTTTGTGTAATAACTGGGAAAGCTTCTCTGAAGAGAGGGAAAGAAGTTATAAAGATATTTCCATGTTTATTAAGTGTTACAAAAAAAAGGTATATCTGAAACAATGTTCAATTTGTCAACTAAAGTAACATGTTAAATATTAAAGTTATGGTGAATTTATAACCCACTACCTGCCTAACAGTGACCCAGTACTGTGATAAGTATATAACTTTTATATTTTTCTAAACATTTTAAAGATCTGGTTCTTTGGAGATTTTGTGTGTAATTATGATAATTTAATTGCTATTATTTTTTGTTAAAAAGGTTTAGTATTTGGATACTGCTGAAGTGGGGCATTTCATGATCTTGTTATGTGATGTCATTTCAACTTGTGTTTACTTAAAGAACAGTGATCAGTTTCACACAAAATATTCAGTACCCATTAAAATTTGTAAACACACTTTAAATGGTTCACAAAATTATAATGATAACTTTCACTTCTAAAGACGAAGCAATTTTGTAAAACGTCTTGTTCTACTCAATAGCTAAAGGGAGAAGCCGAGGCTTTCTCCATTGAAGCCAAAGCCAAGGCTGAAGCTGAACAAATGGCTAAGAAGGCAGATGCTTTTAAGGAATACAACAAAGCTGCTATGATTGACATGATGTTGGAAACCTTACCAAAGGTAAGGATGGAGTTATTTCTCACCTGATATTCAATATTATAAAACTAATTTTATAATATTACTAATACTGTGGTTGAGGCTTTAAACAAATATTTCATTAAAAAATTGTGCATTTTACTTTGGAATGCTAAAAGAAGGTTTTAGTTCTTAATGTCATACTTACATTAATTTTAAATTATAGCTGTCAGTTACTATTTTAAACCGATAACAAAGTTAGGCCCAACTAATGAATTCCAGCTATTGTCCTTAAACATGATATCTATCTGTTTTAAAGCCTTCAGAATTACACTCGGACTCATTTACTGCTTAAAATACTGCTAGTTAATTCTGTTTTATTTGATTTTTACTCACCTTATCATAAATTTGACATTTTTAAAATTGTTTCACATTATTTTAGGATAAATTTGAAACTATTTGGCTATGAAAGAAGGCTTAATTATCAAGTTATGTGTGAGTTGATGCTGTTTCTTTAAAGGGGAAAAAATTTGACAGATTTTGAATTTATTTACAATAAAACTGAATTGCTGATATTATTGTATAATAAAAACTTGTTTTATTTTAGTTTCAGTACGTCATTATGAGATGGTTCTTTCATTTTCTTGTGTAAGCTCCTTATAAAACATGGCTTAACTATGTTTGCTATAATCAAAACATTGTTGATTTTCATTTTGTTATAATAACAAAGTTTATCATTACGCAGAGTTGGTGAATTTCTAATTCTAATTTTTCTGTTTTTAGATATGATTAGACTGGAGTAAACCTATAAACAGAAATCCATGTTTTATGTGATAAGTAACAATTGAAGTTGGTTGCAAATAATTATTATTATAATACGTAATAGGCTTAAATCTTTCTTACTTTGCCAAGATATTTTATGAGCCTATATTGGTCTGAACTTAAATACAAGAACAATATTAGTATGATAAGAAAAGAACATTTGGTTATTATTTATTACAATGTACAATAAGCTCAGAGTTTTCTTGCCAGGGTATTTTATAATCTCATATAGGTTAGTTTAACCTGTTGATTGCCAAGTGTTTCAGCTGCTACGGCAGTTCCTATGCCAGGTTTTTTCAGCACAATTGAGTAATTTTTAAAACATTGGATCGAAAGTGAAACAATTTCTAAGTAGGTCAAATGCGTGTATTGTGCTGGCATCTAGCATTGAAGTTAGGTATTATTGAGAACGAATTAGCTCGTCCGTGGCACTGTGTTACCGATCGGCTTGGACGAGTTATTTCGTCTATGGCACTGAGCAGGTTAATGTTGTAAATATAATCTGGTAATAAGTGTGGTAGGAACAAGCATAGATGGTTATGAATTACCATTATTATTATAGTATATGATTGGCTAAGAGTTTCTCACTTTAATGAAGTACCTTACATCTCGCAAGAAATCTTATTTCTTGTACACAGTGAACTACATATTGATGTTAGATCTTACTGTTTAAGTAGTGTTTTGTGAATGTTTAGGTAGCTGCTGAGGTTGCAGCCCCGCTGTCTCAGTGCAAACGAGTCGTCATGGTGTCCGGAGGTAAAGGAGATGTTGGTGCCAGCAAACTGACCGGGGAAGTGTTGGACATAATTAACAGAGTTCCTGAAGCTGTGACCAGACTCACTGGTGTCAATATTGCTGATGTAAGTTGTTGATAGTTTGAAAGTAAGGCTTTGACTAAAAACAATAAATTTTCTAATGATTTTAATAAAATGTTTCTAAGAATTTTGCAATATGGCTTCAAATTATTTGTTTTGTTGGTTTGTTTTTTTTTGTTTAGCTCTTTATGAAGTTTTTCATGAGGACAAATTAATACTACCTGTGGTATATAATTTTCTGAAATAAATATTAAACTGTACATATTTGTGAATAAAACTTTGTGTCAATAAAAGTACTGGAGAATGTTTGTTCCAAACAAGTCATTAGAACTGCTCATTTGTATTTCATCTGAACTAGAAAAGTGTTATTACTTTCTCTAATCAAGACATGTTTACATTATTGATTTTCCATACAGCTTGGTGTTATATATAACTTGGGTGTTACAGCACTTGTAAGACTGAAAACATGGAGATTATATTTAAGATTTTGTGTAAACCTATTACATTGTTCAACTGTCATTTTGAATAAATATGTTTTTGTCTTTCTTTAAGAGAGATGGACAGTGAATAAATTGGGAAAATGTTAGTGTCTTATATTAGTGAAAAATAATAATAGAAAAGATTATTTATACATGAATACAATAGAATAGCTGACGTGCTATCCAGCCATTGAAACTATACATATTAAAACAGGAGACAGACAATTTTAGTTGTCCATAAAAGGACTTTATTAATAATATCTGTAATTATATCTTGTTCTTTGCTTTTTTTATTGTGACTTCATACAATGAATATTTTTAATTAGATAGATTACCTAAATATTTACTGCATTGTAATTTACTCTCCAATAAATCATTTTCTGTCTATTTTGTTCTGTATAGTCTCTGAGGATGGCACAAGCCACAGTATGAAATGAACAGGATACAGGATTGCCTGAAAAACAAAATATAATGAATGTTGATGGCTAATTTTGTCTTTGCATCACATTTGATCTGAAATATGGATACTTTTCGTGTATTTCGTCTGGAAAACATATTGTCCAATGAGAGTATATTCTTTGTATCAAGTGTACTAAGCAATGTGTTTGTGCAGAGGGTTTCTTGTGTTAGATAAATTTTAGTTTGTACATCATTAAAACACAATAACCCTTTTTATTAATTTTTTATCAAAGAACTGTTGGTGCTTATATGAGCATATTCAAATACTTTAAGCTTTGTAAATTTCACTGTAATAACTTGGTAGATAGCTATTTACTTATTTTGTTTTTGGAAGTTTAAGTTGAACTTGACAAAGTTAACTATTTACAGTTCCATAAATGTACTCTTCTTTTACTGCTAAACATCATTTATATTTTGTATGTAAATGTTCTGCTAAATTAAGTAATTGTTTCATAATAGTAAAGGAAACTTCTGTGACCTTTACCTTAATAGCAGTTGATAAAGGAAACTTCTGTGACCTCTATCTTAATAGCAGTTGATAAAGGAAACTTCTGTGACCTCTATCTTAATAGCAGTTGATAAAACTAAAAATTTACTATAATAAATTCTTCTTGTCTTTCTAGTTTGACTGTATGTGGTATTTTATAAACATTTGTTTTTAACCAGATATGTACCAAGAGTCATAAACATTTGTGAAGTACAAATTTAATAAATAGTTATTTCATTCTACACATACTGAACAAGGTTGTAAGCCATTGAAGTGGTTTTTATGTTGTGTTTTTCAATACTTTACTACAAGAAATATGAAAGAAACAGAAGTGTGCTGGTTTACTGTAGTTTCAGGGTAAAGTATGTCGAATACGGCTAATGGACATCTTATTCTGTTATGTAAAGTACTAATGAGCAGAAACACCTTAAGATTACTGAAATTAAAAGTTGAGTAAAAATAAGTAAGAAAAGTGCACTTTGATTACAACTAACTGTTTTACAATCTGTTTTTAAATGTAATGTACCACAACACACATACCATTCTGCCTCAGTTGAGTTGGTCAGTAATTAGTAAGAGAAATATAGTACTAATTTCCATGTGTTTTTCTGACACCAGCAGCAGTAGGTTGGTAAGCATTTTAGTATTCACATTACTGCTAAATGGTGAAAATAATGAAACATTAATTTGCCTTTTAAATAAAATATTTTAAGTTTTATTATGATAATGGTAGAGCTCTGATGCAATACCATTTTTTTTAGCACAGTGGAAGTTATTATTATTTTATCGTAATTTCTTTGTAGATTTTGTGTGTGCATAATTAAGTTTCATTGTTTTGTGTGTGTATTTAAAGTATAATTATGCAATGTCTACGTTTCATTACACCAGATCATAATGAGAAATGACAATATAGACACTGTGCATATACTTATTGTTATACAGAAGCTTACATCTAGTCTTCAGTATTAAGTTTTGAATTTGTTTTCAGAGAAAAATATTATTTTTGTGTTATATAGGATATCTCCATACACAGCTACCTTAGTGGACTTTATTTGTAATAGGAGTAACAGTGGTTGTAAATTACAAGATAGGTCATTAGCTGTGTGTTTATTGGTTACTTCTTTAAACATAGAAATGTTGGATTGGTGTTGATAAAAATATTTAAATTAGACCACTGAAAAACATCTGAGGACCAAAGATAATTAAAACTTTTTAACATTAGAAAATATAGAGTTGATGAATATTTATAAAAGCTATTTTCTTCCTGCACAAATTTACAAAGTTGTAGTAATAAAAATTAAAGTTCTGAAGTTCTTTTATAAATACCATAAGACTTTTTTATGCAAAAAATTCACTATTTTTTTCTGTCTTGCCATATGCCCGCCTCATTAAACATCTTTTATCTGTAATAAGTTTTTTGTTTCATGATAAATTTTACTTTCCTCTCAGGATTTGCTTGAAATTATAAATAGTAAGTGTTTCAGACTGTCCTTGTGCTGTGCTGTAGAAGTCCGGTGAGTTTTAAGACCCAATTTTCTGCTACCTGAATTACATTTATCATATCATATATAAAGATATGTGGTGATTATTTATGAAATTGAACTTAATGGGAGCCCTTTTTCTCTTTGATGATTGTCACTCTTATTATTTATCTAACTGTTGTGATTTTGATGTATGTAACAGATTTTTTACTCAACCAATTCAATTACTTTGATTTTAAAGAGTTCACAATACTTATATATTGATGTTATGAATATTTACTATAGATCTTTATTTTCTGTAGTTCTTTGTTAAGTGTTGATTTAATGTATCAGACTTGTGCAAGGTTGTTATTGTTCGTTCTGTGAGTTTTTGAAATTATTTTATTTACTTTTAAGTTTTACTGTATTTGGAATAACTGTTTGTATTTTATCTTGACTGTAATAAATAAAGTACATCACAGCTTGTTACTTTTCAATCGCCGTGCTTTCAAAATAACATTTTTATCAACAAACAAAAAAACTTTTGTTATTTAATAAAGATGTGATAGCCATATTGAAATACCAGCACAAGTGTGGTTGTGTATCTTGTCGTGTACTATTAAAAGATATTTATGATTGAAAAGATTAGTCCTAGTTGTACCTTTCTACTGTGATGATAGCTTTACATTAGATAATTATGTTAAAGCATTATTGGTGTGTTTTTGCTTCTGATTTGCAGCTTTCCTGAGATATGCAATTCTTAGAAGCACTGTTCTTTGGAACTGAAACTGAGAACCCCTTGAAATCTGAATTTGATGGCACTATCCACTGCACTGAGCTGTTACGTATTTAGTCAGATTGATATTGTCTATTTATTTGTTCCAGCTGTGGTGCTACCTCCTTTAGGATCTTTTAGCATTTGTATTTGATAGATGCAAAACTCCTGTTTAACTTTTTTTCTTATGTTTATATTTGGGGCATGTTATTTTGATACATATTGATTGTATTTAATAGTTATCTTTGGCTGGGAATGTTGTCTGATGTTCTTCAGTCCTTACTTTAATTCACTGTGTATTTTCTTTATAATATATCATATCTACATTTGCTGATGTCTGATGGGTTTCCAGTGTTGAGATTCGTCATGTTTTGTGAGCACCTGTTTAATTTTTTGAAGACTATTAATCTCATATATGCAGGTTCTTGTAAAGGCCCTTCCAGTAGGAATGGATGACTGTAGGGTTATAGGTGTTTTCTTGCACTTCATTCTTTGTAAATTTTCTTTCTTTATTTAGTGTATTACTTGGAAACAGCTACCATTTGTAAGTGTCCCTGTACAAACATATTGTGTAACATTGGAATTATCCCTATAGATAACACTTGGCAAAATGTTCCACTTAAACCACAGCCATTTCGAGTAAGTTGACACCTTTATGGTCTGCTCATAAAATACACACTCTGTTTAACCAAAACAAAAGACTGTAGTAAGCTTTCAGTTTTAAAAGAGAGATAAAACTTTCCCAAACTTGGGTGTTCAGAGATACTGATATCGCTTCTCATCCTCTCTCAGTAGAGAGAATGTTGCTGTGATCTTGGAGTTAAAAGAAACTTCATAGTTGGCTGGTATGAAGGTTTTACACACATCTGTGAATCCAGAGAAAACAGACTAATGACATTGATGAGGAGAACCAAGACTACAACATTTGACAAGACATATCTCAAATAAACACTATAAACAGGGTCGCCTAGTGGTAAGGATTAGTCCCATGGAGGAGGGCAGAAAATTAAGGAGTATTGGAGAATTTGCTGTGGAGAGAAATGGGAGATCCCTGAGAAAACCCACTAAAATTAGAATAACGTGAATGGGCTTCATTCTACGTTTTCAAAATAATTAGTACCAGTTCAATCTATTCACTATTGAAATAAAATCATTTAACAGGCTTCCCCCTCTTGAATGCTATGGTAACATAAATAGATGTATAACTTCTGATGTGATGTATAAAAATGTATCCTAGTTGTCCAAAGAATGGAGTTCAGAAAACCCCAAAAAAGAAGCAGACAAGTTGGAGACTTATCCTGGTGAGCTTCTAGTCACTGTTAGAGCAGATGGAGGATGTAGATACCTTCATTACCTACAAACTAATGGAGTATCTTGTTAATAGGTTGTTTACATTTGTACTGTGCAAATTAAATTATCAGAATTCTGAACTTCTGAACATACCTTGATTGTTAGACTAAATATTGTCTGATTGTTCTAGTGTATTTAACGTTGTACACTTTTTTTGTATACTGCATATGGTTGTCATAAGTTGATTCATTTATCTTTCTTCTTTGGTTGTTCTTTATATTAAGTTTCACATGCAGTTTGTTGATCTGCTGTTTATAGTTTTACATAGTGTCCCTGCTACTCAAGTTCAATAATTGTTTTTCTGTTTTGTTTGTTCTTTGTAACTATATGCAGGTTCCATTTGTTGTTCTGTTCCTTATTTTAGTCATTTGAATTAAAAGATACAGAGCTCTGTTGTAAATAATCAAGGCCTGGCATGGCAAAACGCGTAAGGCGTGCGACTCGTAATCCGAGGGTCGCGGGTTCGCGTCCACGTCGCGCTAAACATGCTTGCCCTCCCAGCCGTGGGGGCGTATAATGTGACAGTTAATCCCACTATTCGTTAGTAAAAGAGTAGCCCAAGAGTTGGCGGTGGGTGGTGATGACTAGCTACCTTCCCTCTAGTCTTACACTGCTAAATTAGGAACGGCTAGCACAGATAGCCCTCGAGTAGCTTTGTGCGAAATTCCCAAACAAACAATAAATAATCAATACTTTTTGTGGACTTAAGATAATAAATGTTTGTTTTCACTTCACAAGGTTTTTACCAGGTTAATCGGGTACCATCAGTTGATTTACATAGCATAATTTGAAGTGAAGAGAATTACAGTAATGAAAAAGTTAGGACACCCTATGAAAGCCTGTGCATTTTTGTAACATTTTTGAATATATAGATATTTAATCTCAATTTTAACAATATTGAGAGATTATAGGAATATAACTAAACAATTAAAACTGAAGAAAAGACTTTTCAAGATCTTCTGTAAATGTAATTCTACAAAAATGCATATTCTAACTGAGGAAAAAGTTAGGACACCCCACATTTATTCCCACTGAAAATGGCTCAACTCTCACACAGGTGTATCACACCAGGTGCACATGATTAGAAGATTGTTACTCAGTATTTTGAATGAGGCTTGCCATATTTAAACCTCAGACATTTAGTTTGGTGTGCTCCTGACTGTTGAAGTGAGAGTGAGCACCATGGTGAGAGCAAAAGAGCTGTCTGAGGCCTTCAGAAAGAAAATTGTAGCAGCTTATGAGTCTGGTAAGGGATTTAAAAAGATCTCAAAAGATTTTGAAATCAGCCATTTCACTGCCCGGAAAATAGTCAACAAGTGAAGGGCTTTCAAAACAACTGCCAACATGCCCAGATTTGGTTGTCCAAGCAAGTTCACCCCGAGACCAGACTACAAGATGCTAAAAGAGGTCTCCAAATACCCTAACATGTCATCACAGGACTACAGCAGACTCTGGTTACTGATGATGTGAAAGTGCATGCCTCTACAATCAGAAAGAGACTGCACAAGTTTAACTTGCATGGGAGGCGTGCAAGGAGGAAACATTTCCTCTCTAAGAGAAACACCAAGTCCAGACTGAAATTTGCCACAGAGAATGTAGACAAAGACCAGGACTTCTGGAATAATGTTCTTTGGGCAGAGGAGTCCAAAATTGAATTATTTGGACACCAGAACAGAGGACGTGTTTGGCATAAACCAAATACAGCATTCCAGGAAAAGAACCTCATACCAACTGTGAAGCATGGAGGTGGAAGTGTCATGGTTTGGGGCTGCTTTGCTGCAGCAGGACCTGGACAGCTCACAATCATAGAATCTACCATGAATTCTAGTGTGTATCAGATGGTGATTGAGGATCATGTGAATCCATCTGTATGAAAATTAAAGTTAAAGCGGAACTGGACCCTGCAACACGACAATGACTCAAAACATACCAGTAAATCCACGAAGGCCTGGCTGAGAACTAAGAAATGGAGAGTCTAGGAATAGCCGAGTCAAAACCCAGATCTAATCCCATTGAGATTCTGTGGGGTGACTTGAAATGGGCTGTACATGCAAGAAACCCCTCAAACATCTCACATCTGAAAGAATTCTGCATTGAGGAGTGGGGCAAACTTTCTTCAGACCGATGTCAGAGACTGGTAGATGGCTACAAGAAGCGTCTTACTGAAGTTATTTCAGCAAAGGGGTAACACTAGCTATTAGGGGAAGGGTGTCCTAACTTTTCCTCGGTGAGAATATGCATTTTTGTAGAATTACATTTACAGAAGATCTTGAAAAGTCTTTTCTTCAGTTTTAATTGTTTAGTTATATTCCTATGATATCTCAGTATTGTTGAAATTGAGAGTAAATATCTATATATCCAAAAATGTTACAAAAGTACATAGGGTGTCCTAACTTTTTCACATAACTGAAAATGAGAATTAGAGTTGGTTTATTAATTCTAACAAACGACAGTATTTAAATAAAATGTTTCAATGGTACAACGTATTTTGAAGTATTTTTAAATATACGTGAAGAAATAAGAATTTTAATAATATATAATGAAATCACTAATGAACTACATAAAACGTAAGAAACGTGCAGTGGTGCAAGCTTGATTGTTTTTGAATTTCGCGCAAAGCTTCACGCGGGCTATCTCCACGAGTCGTCCCGAATTTAACACTTTAAGGCTACAGCTAGTCATCACCACTCACACCCAACTCTTGGGCTACTTTTTTTACCAACCGTCATATTATAACACCCCAACGGCTGAAAGGGCGAGCATGTTGAGTTGAGTGCCTTAATTACCTGGCCAGAAGTACAAGTAGGTGTGAAATGATTCATAAAGACGTCCAGAGGAGAATAATGAAAACGTACCACTATTGATCAACTTTATTTTAGACATCTGGTATATTTTTTGATCGCGTGGGCCCGGCGTGGCCAAGCGTGTTAAGGCGTGCGACTCGTAATCTGAGGGTCGCGGGTTCGCATCCCCGTCGCGCCAAACATGCTTGCCCTTTCAGCCGTATGGGCGTTATAATGTTACGGTAAATCCCACTATTCGTTGGTAAAAGAGTAGCCCAAGAGTTGGCGGTGGGTGGTGATGACTAGCTGCCTTCCCTCTAGTCTGACACTGCTAAATTAGGGACGGCTAGCACAGATAGCCCTCTAGTAGCTTTGTGCGAAATTCAAAAACAAACAAACAATTTTTGATCGCCAGACTTTTATGTTTTATATTAATATCTCTGCTTAGAATTTTAACTTTCAGAAATCAAATAAATTTTTGCATTGTTACGGTTGTTCATGTCATGGTAAGACGGTTCAAAATATTTTTGAAAACTAATAAAAATCTATTCTTTTTCCAATATATGAACTTTTACTATCTGTGCATTCATTTGCATGCACAGTTTCGGATTTAACATTGTTGTTATAACGTATAAAAAGGATCTGAAATAACTGTTTTATTGGGTTCGAATATGAAACAGCTCTTTTTTTAACCAATTACCCAGGGCTAAAATGTTGAGTATATTTCCTGAAGAAAATTATAATCCAAAACCTGGAGATTGCAAGTCGAGCGTCTTGACTACAAGACCAAAATAGCTAAAACTCATCTGTTTCAATCTCCATGTGTTGTTGTGAATTACCTATTATAGCATGTTTAATGTTACATATATGTCAAAATCTCCGTTTGCTTACTTGTCTGTTTGCCACGTTAACTGTGCAAATTACACTCCCCAACTCGTGAAAGTGCGCAAAACGACAGTTTTTTTGTTGATATAAGCGTCTATCGTCTGCTAGTAGAACCGGTAATTTTATCGTTAACATATATATTAAATGAATAAATACTAAAGAGACACGACATTTTTGGTAAGTTTGAGTTAACATTTATTTAAAAGAAACAGCATTATAGGCCTATTTAATCATAGGTCATTAACAATACATCTACTAATACATAATATATTAAACCTCACACTCAAAAGAAATGTACGCAGAATTGGAACGCGTGTGAAAAAAGCAAACACTAGGTCTAAATTATAAAATAAAATTATGGTGTCTACCATCAAATAGACTACGTAAAAACAGTAAGCCTTGTATTATAATACTTATTGTGTAAAATGACGTTAAAGTCAAGTCAGCGAATGTATTTTATTGTACAGTTTTTGTGGGTTTTTTTTTCCTGGTGTGGTTTATTTCCTGGAAGTGGATTTTTTTTTTCTTTTGCAACATTATAAAGTACAATATTGCTTTGTGTTTACGGTATGTTTCATACATCAATATCATAACGTGAACACAGTACCATATTCATAAAAAAGAATATATTAAACTTACATTAAAGCAAATTCAACATAACAGTATACAGACATTTACCTTTCGAATGTTAATATTTGAGGAAGGATGAAGGTTGATGGGGGGAATAGAACTAGGCTTATCCTGTTCGCCAGAACATGTATTAATACGTGTATAAGATAATCTATGTATTCTCCGTAAAGGTCTATTTATCCTTGCCAGTGCTAATTATAAAATGAATAAATAACATCTTATGGTATTCTAACATTCCTTACTCTAGTATTCATGTTCCCCGCCCCAAAACAGGTAATATGTTAATAGTTAAATGTTAACCCTGTAAGCCTGGAACGAATTAAGTGTAATACAAGTTCATGTGTGTGAATTATACGCAAAATATGCTCAGTCTGAATTTTAAAAATATTATTAAAACAAATAATTCTGAGACTAAAACCTACAAGTTAAAAGTTCAGTGCATTCACCTATTAGGCCTAACATGGAGGCCTGTCCAAAAAGTGAAATGTAAGTGATAAGACAATTCACAATAACGTGAAGCTTCTAAACAGCATTTCAACTGGACCAGAGTCTCAATGTTGAAGCTTGAATTTAAAATAAAATTGTATATTACATTAATATCAGTCTAGATTTGAAGATAACCGAAAATATATTATTATTGTACTTAAAGTTTCCCGGGCTTCTTGCATCTGATTTAAAAACAGATGTTAAACATCGACCTGGCATGTCTATTTAACATTTCTAACCAGTAAAATGATTACGCCAGATCCTCTCTGAACATATTATAGCAACAATGATAGATAGTAAGTCTTCGGACTGACAATGATAGCATCGGTGGTTTGATTAACCTCAGTGGACAGAGGGGATAGACCAAGGTAGCTCTGCTATAAGAAAAAGACACGCACTCAAAAACTATGCATGAAACTGAATATGCATATTATAAAAACTCGTATACTGGAGAAATTAAAAGGCATTTGTTTGGAAAAATAGTTAACACTCATTCTCACGCATATGAACATATGTATAAAAACAAAAATTCCTTTGATTTCCACAAAGTCAAAACTCTACACGGAGATAATAATATAAGTTTGTTTCTTTTTTGAATTTCGCGGAAAGCTACATAAGGGCTATCTGCGCTAGCCGTCCCTACTTTAGCAGTGTAAGACCAGGGGGAAGGCAGCTAGTCAACACCACCCATCAACGAATAGTGGGATTGACCGTAACATTATAACGCCCCCACGACTGAAAGGGCGAGCATGTTTGGTGGGACGGGGATTCGAACCCGCGACCCTCAGATTAAGAGTCGAATGTCTTAACCCACCTGACCATGCCGGGCCAATAACATAAATTCTGGAAATCAAAAATACAACAGTTGTTATATAAGAAAATTAAATATAAAAATGTTCATTGGTATCTATTTTAATTATTCCCTTTCAGAGTTCTTAATAAGTTAATAGTGTTGACTATTTGCTTTTCCTCTATTCTATCGTCTTTAAAGTAGAGGTGACTACCGTCGATAGCCCTCTGGTAGCTTTGTGCGAAATCCCAAAGAAATATTTTATTTATCACTTAAATGTGGAATAGGTAATTTGCAATATCTGGAAGATATTTCATGGTTTTAGGTTTCTAGGCTTATCATAACTGTAAATACAGTTTGGTCTAATGTGGTTAGGGCGCTCGACTCGTCACACAGAACATGCCCTTTCAGCCGTGGAGACGTTATAATGTGACAGTCAATCCCACTATTCGTTGGTAAAAGAGTAGCTCAAGAGTTGGCGGTGGGTGGTGATGACCAGCTGCTTTCCTTCTAGTCTTACACTGTTAAATTAGGGACAGCTAGCCCAGATGGAGCCTTAGAGTAGCTATGCGCGAAAATTCAAAAACAAACAAACATCTAATGGAGCCTTGCACTGTGATTACGTTTTGTGCTTCTAACTCTAATAATGTATCACAGTTATTTTATGCAATGGACATACTTAATTTTTGTATTCATGTATAAAAGGTAACGTTACAATAATAATATAATATTTAATGCATAACGTATAGATCTACTAAGAGCATTATAGCAGTTCTTAGTGGTAAATTTAACACCGCAGATCACAAATCATACAGATGGCCCAACTAAAGTTACTCAAAAAAAGTTAAAATAGCAAGCATCTTTGTGAAAGATTACACAGCATAACATACTGAAGATTGTGGGTTCCTATCTGACAACAGCCTTATGTCGTAGGTAACTTCAATACCAGTCACCACCTCCTCGGATGCTGGTGAAAACGTTTTGCTCTCCACAGTACAGCCATCAATTTTATATACTACTAGACTTGAGTGAACCATAAAAAATTACTTAATATCAAGATACCAGCAGCTGCTGTGTAGACCTTACTTTTGCTAACTCTACCCTGAGTGTCGTCTCTACTGATCATAAGGGGCATAATCCCTGCAGTGGTCACTTCATGTTAAACTTTCTTGGCAATGTTTGCACTCTTTAGCATCTCTCCACCAACAAAGTAAAACAATTTGTACAACAGTTTATCCAATACTAATGTAACTGTGATACTGATAAAGCCTTGAAAGCATGAAGTCAACTTCAAGCTAAATTTGTGCCATCATAGCATGAGGCAGCCTGTGTAGATGAAATAAGAGATTGCAGAGGCAGTCAGACTCCAAATCACGAAACAAACCGAATAGTAAGGCTATCACAATAATGATGGCATTCCACTCCATACACCAGATCAAGGCAGAAGAGACTCAAGTTACATAAATCGTTATATAAATTATGGATATGGAAGAATATTTTACAAAATACACAGTTCCATAGATATATCTGTAGATGGTGCTCCAGGTCTGAATGGTGTATGAATCTATGTCTTAATGAAGCATATAAAGCCAAGCTGATGAAAACAGTGTTGGAATATCAATGTAGATGGACAACTGGAAGCAAGTACTAGAAATATGGACTTGTAATTTTATGAAACCCTTATAGAAATCCATGAAAGATCTTTTTCTTTCTTCAAAGACCATCGAATCATCATCCTACAAATTATCATTTGCAAGATCTCAGAGAGTGTTGTAGCATGAAGGCTTTTCTATCACATTGAACCAGTATTAACACCATCATATTAAACCAGTATTAACACCATCACATTGAACCAGTACTAACAGCATCACATTGAACCAGTACTAACAGCATCACATTGAACCAGTATTAACAGCATCACATTGAACCAGTACTAACAGCATCACATTGAACCAGTATTAACAGCATCACATTGAACCAGTATTAACACCATCACATTGAACCAGTATTAACACCATCACATTGAACCAGTACTAACAGCATCACATTAAACCAGTATTAACACCATCACATTGAACCAGTATTAACACCATCATCAGGTGATTAATGAAAGGAAAATCTTGATGAGCATTGCTAAGTTGGCAGCTGATACATGGTAAGGCTTTGAAGCTGGTCAGAATGCCTTAGCAGTAATTTTAGATCTAGAAGATATCCTACAATGTAATCCATCTGCCCATTCTTGCTGATAAAAATATCTTAGAAATAGACATCTGCTTAGCATAGGTTATAACTGTAATAACTACCATAAAATGCACTATGAAGCACGAACGCTGGTCAATCAAACTGAACCACCACAAAAATTGGTCTGTCTGAAGGATTATTTTTCTTGTCAGCCATCTTCAACATGGACTTAGATTGTCTTGTAAGTTCAACCAGATGTCTAGTGCTAATATTTGCTGATGACATTCTGGTGTATAGAAAAGTTGAAGCTGAAAGAAGATGCAATCAACTATTCGCAGAGTAAGCAATTAGTTCAATGAAATAGAAGTGATAGTCATTCCTGTCTAAGCCACAATTAAGCTTTCCACACTCAACAATCGACATGCTGATGACAACAAACCATCACAATCCTTTGCAAACACAACTATCCTTCTGTAAGAAACATTGAAGTATTTGAGTAGACTTTGACAAGCAAATGAATTTCGTCACTTACATTGACACCATAATAATATGAAATACCAAAGGATTAATGCATTGAAAGTTGTATCATGAAACAATAGCTGAAGAAAACAACCTGCTTATGATCTACAAACTATTTTCCACAAACTCCTGGATAATGAACGTCAGTGCTCAATACAAATGTTGCAAAACGAGATAAGGTTGAAGAGATACTTGTTTAAGACTGGTCACGAGAAGTACCTCAACCAAAGCCCTCAAAAACGTGAATAGCAAAAATTGTCCACAAATTTTTGGAGGGTAAATATCATGCATTCCATTAATTGAGATATTTCAGGTCTACAACGATCCAGTTGTCAGCCAAGCAGATTATATAAAAGGCACCTCATGAGACAGTCATGAGTGGATTGGTGCTGTACAGTCATGAGTAGGATAATTCATCTCCACCAGACCTCAGATGTACCCACGTGTAATAAACATCTGACGTCAATAAAACCTGTATAAGGCAGCTTAAACAACAAAATATAGAGATTGGGCAAAATATAAAGCAGAAAAAAATCCTGTTAGCACCTATTTTAAAACTCATGATGGACAGTTACCTCTCATCATAGCAACAGCTTGTTGCTACACCATAGTTATCAAGAGAATTAGTTGGAGATTCATAGTTTTGTCTAAAAATAATATTCTGCACAAAGCTGGTGGAGCATTACATCCTCCCACAAGGATGTGGTTGAAAACCACACAAAGCAAGACCGGATTTTTAAAAGTAACAGACAATATGTAGACAATGTTACTAACATAATATCTGCGAATGACTCATGAACAGTAATGCCTAAAACTCAAAGCAGTTGGTCGCATAAAGCAAAGCAACTGTATAGTAAAACCATCATATGCTGAATGTGATAAGCTCACAAAAAAGTTCCTTTATCAAATTCAATATACGTAGCTGTAATGATATACTATCAACCTCCTGTGAGAGCAGCAACTACCTCTCTTTGAACATTCAGAAGGAACGAGGCTGATGGAAAATGATCTATAGCTAATAAAACCAAAAAATGAGAGGCGAGGAAGAGTATAGAACCAGATTGCCACTACTAACATCAGTAAAGAAACCGTCTTCTGGCTCTTGTGTAACGACAGAAAATGTCACCTGATACTCACGTCCATAGAACAGTATACTGAATTATTTTCAGCAGTTTATTTTTCTTTAACAAGTTGTGGTTCGTTATTAAAGGTTTGCTTCTTTAGAATTAAGCACAAAGCTACACAATGGGCCATCTGTATTCTGCCCACCACGGGTATTGAAACCCGCTTTTTAGCTGTTTGTTTCTTTAGAATTAAGTACAAAGCTACACAATGGGCCATCTGTACTCTGCCCACCACGGGTATTGAAACCCGCTTTTTAGCTGTTTGTTTCTTTAGAATTAAGTACAAAGCTACACAGTGGGCCATCTGTACTCTGCCAACCAAGGGTATTGAAACCCGCTTTTTAGCTCTTTGTTTCTTTAGAATTAAGTACAAAGCTACACAATGGGCCATCTGTACTCTGCCACCACGGGTATTGAAACCCGCTTTTTAGCTGTTTGTTTCTTTAGAATTAAGTACAAAGCTACACAATGGGCCATCTGTACTCTGCCCACCACGGGTATTGAAACCCGCTTTTTAGCTGTTTGTTTCTTTAGAATTAAGTACAAAGCTACACAGTGGGCCATCTGTACTCTGCCAACCAAGGGTATTGAAACCCGCTTTTTAGCTCTTTGTTTCTTTAGAATTAAGTACAAAGCTACACAATGGGATCTGTACTCTGCCCACCACGGGTATTGAAACCCGCTTTTTAGCTGTTTGTTTCTTTAGAATTAAGTACAAAGCTACACAGTGGGCCATCTGTACTCTGCCCACCACGGGTATTGAAACCCGCTTTTTAGCTGTTTGTTTCTTTAGAATTAAGTACAAAGCTACACAATGGGCCATCTGTACTCTGCCCACCACGGGTATTGAAACCCGCTTTTAACTGTTTGTTTCTTTAGAATTAAGTACAAAGCTACACAATGGGCCATCTGTACTCTGCCCACCACGGGTATTGAAACCCGCTTTTTAGCTGTTTGTTTCTTTAGAATTAAGCACAAAGCTACACAATGGGCCATCTGTACTCTGCCCACCACGGGTATTGAAACCCGCTTTTAGCTGTTTGTTTCTTTAGAATTAAGTACAAAGCTACACAATGGGCCATCTGTACTCTGCCCACCACGGGTATTGAAACCCGCTTTTTAGCTGTTTGTTTCTTTAGAATTAAGTACAAAGCTACACAATGGGCCATCTGTACTCTGCCCACCACGGGTATTGAAACCCGCTTTTTAGCTCTTTGTTTCTTTAGAATTAAGCACAAAGCTACACAGTGGGCCATCTGTACTCTGCCCACCACGGGTATTGAAACAGATATTTTGATTGAATGTTATTATCGCTGTATAAATGTATGTATAAATTTCTATACATCAGAACCAAACAACACTGCTTACATTCCATCACTACATAAGACCTAGTTTATTTGCTTCAAGCTTATACCAAAACATTAGAACAATAATGAAAAAAAATAATATTTTACACATTGTTAAACGCACGTTTCGAGACTCGAGAAATAATTTAACGAGTATTTATATATCAGACAGTTGCGCATACTAACCACGAACAAATAAGAAGCAAACACGAAACGTTTATTAAAATAAAATAAAAATATTCTATACGTATGTGGAGTATAAAGGTTTCATTGTTGTTGTTTTTCTAAAGTTTTTATCACAATGTGTAAATCTCTCCAGTATGCATTATAAATTTCACAAAACAACAAAAACTAAAAATCAGATATTGGTAGGGGATACACCCCTTTTTTACACAATTTGTTTCGGCGTTTTTTTAAAGGTCATGTGATGAAAGTTGATTTGTTTTGAATTTCGCGCAAAGCCACTCGAGGGCTATCTGTGCTAGCCGTCCCTAATTTAGCAGTGTAAGACTAGATGAAAGGCAGCTAGTCATCACCACCTACCGCCAACTCTTGGGCTACTCTTTTACCAATGAATAGTGGGATTGACCGTCACATTATAACGCTCCCACGGCTGAAAGGGTGGGAATGTTTGGTGTAACAGTGATTCGAACCCGCGACCCTCAGATTACGAGTCGAACTTTAGAGTTTTGGCCTTTTGTTATTAAAATTTATGACGATTTCAATATTTATAAAATCATTTTGAAAATTTGTTTCTCGTTTTTTTGTTACGCGAATATTACAATCGTTTTGGTTTTAAATAAAAAGTTAAGCGATTAAAATTGTCATATTTTATAAGCTTTCTCAGACATTGTTTTTAAACTATGGCAAGAAATCTCTTCATGATTCTATGATTTAGAATTATAAAAGTGGCCACATATAAGTTATGCAACTGCTCCATGAGGACTAATTTCTAGCAAAATTAGTGGTTAACTCCATTAAAACTTGGCAAATCAAAGTTGTTCGGAAAGTATTACCTACCACCCGTGTGAGATTGCGCTGTATGCAGAAGATAACAGCCTACTCTAAACCTGCCATACTCTCAAATGGTAAAATAAGATAACCTCAAATTTAGGGCGTGGTTTTCGAAACTGACGAAACAGTTTCAAGAACTTTGTGAATCATGCATAAATGAGAAACTTTTCACTCACTCAAAGAAAATACAGAACCTTTGGGTTACATAATGTTGGATAATCTAGAGTATTGATGTTTCTCGTTGCTTTAGGTGTAGAGAGCTAAACAATGTCTAACGGAAATGACGTAACGTGATGTCTGAACTGGTAATAACAGCGTGAGCATCACGGTCTGATAACACAGAAACAGCTATTCTACGACAAAATAAATAGTGCATAAGCGCCAGTCCGTTACGTGGAAGTTACAACTGATTAGAATATGATTCAAAATAAGCTTAATTTTAAAATAAAATTAATTAATTAAACAAATTTCGATCTCTTTGGATGATGATACAATTCCAAACAACTTCCTCTGCTAACAGTAATACGTAACTTCCAAATTTCCGCTTAGATGGATCCCAAACACTGTAAGAACATTTTGTCACGAAGCTACACAATGAGTTACTTGCTATAAGTCCTCGCACTTACGACAGAGCCAGCGGGAGAGAAAAATGATTTGGAAACAACCGAATACATGTTAAAACATTGTAAGAGTAATTAATTATTTGTGAGAATATTAGTGGCACTCATGTAACTAATTTGCTTTACTTTATACGACTGGTCCACACATGTACTTGTAAATTATTGGTTGTTTAGTAAAATGAAACGTTGAAATGTATAACAGAAAATCATTGGTTATAAAAACATAAGAGAAAATATTGATATGCAAAGTAATAGACTTTCAAATAGTGAATGTCTCAGAGTGTCAAACATTGTTTATTCGAAAATGTCTACACAGCCTATCAGTATTTTTAGAAAAGTGTCTCAAGAATTTTTTTTTTTTTACCGATATTAAGGAGCAATGATTGGAGAAAAATACTGTCCATCTGTTTGTTTTGTGCTTTCTTTTGAGTTTCCATGCCAACCCAGGTATTGTAAAATGTATGGTAACCTGACATGTGAAATATTCATACAATAAAACTTCTTTATTGGCTCGCAGTAACTCAGCGTTAAGTTCTAAGACTAAAAACCTAACTTCAACACTCGTGGTAAGCACGGCACAGATAGCCAGCCCACTGTGTAGCTTTGTTCTTAACAATCGGCAAACTTAACTCGAGTCGTCTTTCTTTTGAAACTTAAGAAGGATAAAACACCAGATTATTCCTATAAAACTGTTTAAGACCGGACCAAATAACTAAAGTGATCGTGTTTTCGTTTTTTGTAAAAACCAAGTGTTCACTTAAAAGCAGTCTAGATCTATTCATGATCAAATAAACTCTCCGTTTTCGTTTTTTTTTTCTCATTTTATTAAGCCTTACCATATTATACAGGAACAGTGTTAATGAAAACAAACACATATTTTGTCCTCTAAAGGTTTCCACTCTTTATCAACAGCTGTTCTTGATATGAAGATTACATTTATAAAGAAGGAATATTGACATATAAGGCTAATAGGTGTTCCCAACTGCAATGTTTGAAGTCCGTAAAATTATACTGTTTTCTAAAGAAATATATTACATTAATGTAAGAATATATTTTCACGATATTGGATTATTTGGAACTAAGCACAATGCTCACAATGGGCTATCTGTGCTCTGCTCACCACGGGGGTATCTAAACTCGATTTTGGCGATGTGAATCTGCAGACACTGAGTGGCGTGTTTTCATAATAAGATACAGCCTGTTAAACAGGCTATACCATTGTAAATATATATGATTAGTATTCGTTTCAGAAACATAAATACTATGAACAGAAATGCATATACATTTTTTTACGTAAATGAAATCGTATATTTGTTTGTAGGCATTATTTTGTATCTTAACTCTACAAGATTAATAGTTTCAAAATTAACGAACAGATGGCACTACGATCAAGAAGTGGTTTGGTCTTGATGTTCAAATGTTGAATATTCGAAAGTGGTTAACACTGATTTTCCTCTTTAAATCATAAGATCAGGAACTTTCGAGAAAACGTGTAATTTAAGTTCAAATTGTGCTCCTTTTGTCATCAGTTTTTTGCTTAAACTTTAATTATTATTTTTTTTAATTTTCTCTCCCTACGAGACGACAACACAGTGATTTTCTTTTGCTACTGTTATTAAACAATTCATGATAGACAGTCCCAGCCAGTTTACTTACGTCGCCATGTTCAAACGGTTAGAACAGAGTGAATTCTGGGAGAATATGGAACATTTGGTTGGCACACGAAGTTGGATCACCTCCGACGACGCAGGGTTCGCCGATTTACAATTGCGCAACATAAGACTAGCTTGATATTTCGCCAGTATTTCTGAGTGATATTAAAATTAAAGTATAACAT
Organism: Tachypleus tridentatus; assembly: GCF_004210375.1. Lineage (NCBI taxonomy): Eukaryota > Metazoa > Arthropoda > Merostomata > Xiphosura > Limulidae > Tachypleus > Tachypleus tridentatus. The sequence goes on from NC_134826.1 coordinate 142,419,281, forward strand.
TAATTATTAATAACTGGCGTCAGCAAAATAATATTATGATACTAATCTCTACCTTAATTCTGAATTATAAATGACGTATAATGAAACTCATAATAACTGCAACACATTTAGTTAATCTAGTTCACACCATAGCAGCTGTTGTTGTTTTTTGTATTTCACCCACCGTGAAGAGCCCTGACGTTAAGCGAAAGGCCTCGTCGGCACTGAATATGGCAATGTACTTTGGTTCGCATATTATTACATACTTTTCTTTGTTTTCACTCATAATGTCTTACAATATAAAAGTATGAACATATGCGTTAATAACTGCATCGGCACGGTATGGCCAGGTGGTTAAGATGCTCGACTCGTGCTCTGAGGGTCGCGGGTTCGAATCCCTTTCACACCGAACATGCTCATCCTTTCAGCCGTGGGGGGCGTTACAAAGTGTCGGTCAATCCCACTATACGTTGGCAAGAAAGTAGCTCAAGAGTTGGCGGAGCGTGGTGATGACTATCTGCCTTCACTCTAATCTTATCACAGCTAAATTAGGGACGGCTAGCGCAGATAGCCCTCGTGTAGCTTTACGCGAAATTCAAAACTGACAAACAATAACAAAGTTAAGATAGCTTAAGTGGTAGAGCTCTTACACGAGGTAGATGATGGGTTGAACATAAAAATCGTAATTTTTTTACTAGCATTAAAACAGACAAGCCTATTTACTTACAAATGATTAAACATATTTATAGTAATAATAAATCATATATTTAAACTCGCACACAAAAGAAATGTATGCAGAATTGGAATACTGTGTGTGATAAAGCAAACTCTAAGCCTGGTCTATAAAATAAAACTATATCGTCTACCATAAAATAGCCTACATGAAAAGAGTAAGACTTAACTTATAATACGTAATGGGTAAAATGAGATTCGTCAAGCCGGCGAAAGTAATTTATTCTATTGTTTTTCTCCCCTCTTGTTTCCTTACTCGGAAGTAGATTTTTTTTTTCTTTTGCTGCATTACAAAGTGCAATACTGCATTTTGTTTGTGGTATATTTCGTACATCATTGTCATAATGTGAATAGCAAATTCAGCATACTATTATATACATATTTACTTTTGAAATTTTAATATTTAAAGATGGATAACACGGAATGGAGAAATAGAGTTAGGCCATTCCTGTTCCTTAAAACAGGTACTCGTGCGTATAAGACAATCTTAATATTCTACGTTAGGGCCTATTTATTCTTGTTTGTGAAAGACAGAAACAACCAAAAACATCGTTCACAAAGAGCCTTTATTTAAAACAGGCTCGTGGTTTATTTTCAAAATTCAAATCAAGGGTTGTTTTTTTTCTTTTCCATAAGGTAGCAAAATATCATCTACTTATTTAAATATGGTTTGTTTTTTGTTTTTGAATTTCGCACAAAGCTACTCGAAAGCTATCTGTGCTAGCCGTCCCTAATTTAGCAGTGTAAGACTAGAGGGAAGGCAGCTAGTCATCACCACCCACCGCCAACTCTTGGGCTAATCTTTTACCAACGAATAGTGGGATTGACCGTAACATTATAACGCTCCCACGGCTGAAAGGGCGAGCATGTTTGGCGCGACGGGGATGGGAACCCGCGATCCTCAGATTATGAGTCGCACGCCTTAACACGCTTGGCCATGTCGGGCAATTTAAATATAGAACGAGGAAACAGTAGTTTTTTCCGAAGACCTGGCCAACGCTACCACTAACATGTAAAAATATGCAGTTTTAAAAAAGATTACATAATAAATAATAAAATTATTAGGATAGACACTTAACAAAGTAAAGATGGTTTTAGCTTCATCTGAAATATGTGGTCTTCGCTTAGCGAAAACTAAAATCAGTGCAATCGCTAAGCTTTAGGGTTAGGAAAGTTAGAAAACAAGGAGAAATTTCTGAAACTACAAACGAACTCGAAAATCGTTGAATAGTAATATTTGTTACGTTATCAGCATCCGAAACAAAATGTCATTTGTTTACTTAACGTTAAAGAAATGATAACGTATTGCCCTATCTTCATGTGAAAAATATTATCTTTCCCTTTACAAGTTATCGTAGGCTTCACACTGCACTCTAGTTTTAATTGAGTCGTTTAGTGAACGTGCAACACGTGAATTTTGGATAGTACTAATGTAACATTCAAAGAGAGGTTTGATCGAGTTTTGATGATTAACTTATAAATAAAAAAAGACTTCACAGACAATTTGAAAAACTCCAAATAACAGATAATTATCTTATAATTACACGGAATCGTTAATTCTGCATCATGTTCGTGGTCACATGGTAATTGTTAAAAAAAAAAAAAACATAAACCGAAAGTTATTGTGATAAATTACCGTGCTTGAGAAACTTAAAAACTTCGTGTTGGAATAACGATAGTTTACCGGGCGTGGCCTTGTGGTTACTGCGCCTGATTGTGAATTCGATTATCTATAATTTGTTTGTTTTTTACTTTCGCGCAAAGTTACTCGAGGGTTATCTCTGCTAGCCGTCCCTAATTTAGTATTGTACGACTAGAGGGAAGACAGCTAGTCATCACTACCAACCGCCAACTCTTGGGCTACTCTTTTCCCATTGAATAGTGGGATTGACCGTTACATTATAACGACCCACGGCTTACAGGGCGAACATGTTTGGCGCGACGGGGATGCGAACCCGCGACCCGAAGATTACGAGTCGCACGCCTTAACACGCCTGGCCATGCCGGACCGTTATCTATAATATGATCTATAACCAATACTAAATCAAGAAAGTAAAAACTAGTGTGTTTGGTCAAATACTAAACCAAGAAACTAAAAACTAGTGTGTTTGGTCAAATACTAAACCAAGAAACTAAAAACTAGTGTGTTTGGTCAAATACTAAACCAAGAAACTAAAAACTAGTGTGTTTGGTCAAATACTAAACCAAGAAACTAAAAACTAGTGTGTTTGGTCAAATACTAAACCAACAAACTAAAACTAGTGTGTTTGGTCAAATACTAAACCAAGAAACTAAAAACTAGTGTGTTTGGTCAAATACTAAACCAAGAAACTAAAAACTAGTGTGTTTGGACAAATACTAAACCAAGAAAGTAAAAACTAGTGTGTTTGGTCAAATACTAAACCAAGAAACTAAAAACTAGTGTGTTTGGACAAATACTAAACCAAGAAAGTAAAAACTAGTGTGTTTGGTTAAATACTAAACCAAGAAACTAAAAACTAGTGTGTTTGGACAAATACTAAACCAAGAAAGTAAAAACTAGTGTGTTTGGTCAAATACTAAACCAAGAAACTAAAAACTAGTGTGTTTGGACAAATACTAAACCAAGAAAGTAAAAACTAGTGTGTTTGGTTGAATACTAAACCAAGAAACTAAAAACTAGTGTGTTTGGACAAATACTAAACCAAGAAAGTAAAAACTAGTGTGTTTGGTTAAATACTAAACCAAGAAACTAAAAACTAGTGTGTTTGGACAAATACTAAACCAAGAAACAAAAAACTAGTGTGTTTGGACAAATACTAAACCAAGAAACTAAAACCTATTGTGTTTGGACAAATACTAAACCAAGAAAGTAAAAACTATTGTGTTTGGACAAATACTAAACCAAGACTCTAAAAACTAGTGTGTTTGGACAAATACTAAACCAAGACTCTAAAAACTAGTGTGTTTGGACAAATACTAAACCAAGAAACTAAAAACTAGTGTGTTTGGTCAAATACTAAACCAAGAAACTAAAAGGTAGTGTGTTTGGTCAAATACTAAACCAAGAAACTAAAAATTAGTGTGTTTGGTCAAATACTAAACCAAGAAAGTAAAAACTATTGTGTTTGGACAAATACTAAACCAAGACTCTAAAAACTAGTGTGTTTGGACAAATACTAAACCAAGACTCTAAAAACTAGTGTGTTTGGACAAATACTAAACCAAGAAACTAAAAACTAGTGTGTTTGGTCAAATACTAAACCAAGAAACTAAAAGGTAGTGTGTTTGGTCAAATACTAAACCAAGAAACTAAAAATTAGTGTGTTTGGTCAAATACTAAACCAAGAAACCAAAAACTAGTGTGTTTGGACAAATACTAAACGAAGAAACCAAAAACTAGTGTGTTTGGACAAATACTAAACGAAGAAAGTAAAATCTAGTGTGTTTGGACAAATACCAAACGAAGAAACCAAAAACTAGTGTGTTTGGACAAATACCAAACGAAGAAACAAAAAACAAGTGTGTTTGGACAAATACTAAACCAAGAAACTAAAACCTAGTGTGTTTGGACAAATACTAAACCAAGACTCTAAAAACTAGTGTGTTTGGACAAATACTAAACCAAGACTCTAAAAACTAGTGTGTTTGAACAAATACTAAACCAAGAAACTAAAAACTAGTGTGTTTGGACAAATACTAAACCAAGACTCTAAAAACTAGTGTGTTTGGACAAATACTAAACCAACAAACCAAAAACTAGTGTGTTTGGACAAATACTAAACGAAGAAACCAAAAACTAGTGTGTTTGGACAAATACTAACCAAGAAACTAAAAACTAGTGTGTTTGGTCAAATACTAAACCAAGAAACTAAAAAGCAGAGTGTTTGGTCAAGTTCCAAACGAAGAAACCAAAACTAGTGTGTTTGGACAAATACTAAACCAAGAAAGTAAAAACTAGTGTGTTTGGACAAATACTAAACGAAGAAACTAAAAACTAGTGTGTTTGGACAAATACTAAACCAAGAAACTAAAAACTAGTGTGTTTGGACAAATACAAGAAACGAAGAAACTAAAACTAGTGTGTTTGGACAAATACGAAACGAAGAAAGTAAAACTAGTGTGTTTGGACAAATACCAAACGAAGAAACCAAAACTAGTGTGTTTGGTCAAATACTAAACGAAGAAACCAAAACTAGTGTGTTTGGACAAATACTAAACCAAGAAATTAAAAACTAGTGTGTTTGGACAAATACTAAACCAAGAAATTAAAACTAGTGTGTTTGGTCAAATACTAAACCAAGAAAGTAAAACTAGTGTGTTTGGACAAATACCAAACGAAGAAACCAAAAAACAAGTGTGTTTGGACAAATACTAAACGAAGAAAGTAAAACTAGTGTGTTTAAACAAATACTAAACGAAGAAACTAAAACTAGTGTGTTTGGACAAATACTAAACGAAGAAACTAAAAACTAGTGTGTTTGGACAAATACAGAAACGAAGAAACTAAAAACTAGTGTGTTTGGACAAATACAGAAACGAATAAAGTAAAAACTAGTGTGTTTGGAGAAATACCAAACGTAGTAACCAAAAACTAGTGTGTTTGGTCAAATACTAAACCAAGAAACCAAAAACTAGTGTGTTTGGACAAATACTAAACCAAGAAACTAAAAACTAGTGTGTTTGGACAAATACTAAACCAAGAAACTAAAAACTAGTGTGTTTGGACAAATACTAAACCAAGAAACTAAAAACTAGTGTGTTTGGACAAATACTAAACCAAGAAACTAAAAACTAGTGTGTTTGGACAAATACTAAACCAAGAAACTAAAAACTAGTGTGTTTGGACAAATACCAAACGAAGAAACCAAAAACTAGTGTGTTTGGACAAATACTAAACGAAGAAAGTAAAAACTAGTGTGTTTGGAGAAATACCAAACGAAGAAACCAAAAACTATTGTGTTTGGACAAATACTAAACCAAGAAACCAAAAACTAGTGTGTTTGGACAAATACTAAACGAAGAAACCAAAAACTATTGTGTTTGGACAAATACTAAACCAAAAAACCAAAACTATTGTGTTTGGACAAATACTAAACCAAAAAACCAAAACTATTGTGTTTGGACAAATACGAAACCAAGAAACTAAAAACTAGTGTGTTTGGACAAATACCAAACGAAGAAACCAAAAACTAGTGTGTTTGGTCAAATACTAAACGAAGAAACTAAAAACTAGTGTGTTTGGACAATACTAAACGAAGAAACTAAAAACTAGTGTGTTTGGACAAATACTAAACCAAGAAATTAAAACTAGTGTGTTTGGACAAATACTAAACCAAGAAACTAAAACTAGTGTGGTTGGTCAAATACTAAACCAAGACTCTAAAACTAATGTGTTTGGACAAATACTAAACCAAGAAACTAAAACTAGTGTGTTTGGACAGATACTAAATGAAGAAAGTAAAACTAGTGTGTTTGGACAAATACTAAATGAAGAAAGTAAAACTAGTGTGTTTGGACAAATACTAAACCAAGAAAGTAAAACTAGTGTGTTTGGACTATAACAAATACTAAACCGAAAACTAAAGTAGCGTGTTTGGACTATAACAAATACTAAACCAAGAAACTAAAGTAGCGTGTTTGGGCTATAACAAATACTAAACCGAGAAACTAAAGTAGCGTGTTTGGACTATAACAAATACTAAACCGAGAAACTAAAGTTGCGTGTTTGGACTATAACAAATACTAAACCGAGAAACTAAAGTAGCGTGTTTGGACTATAACAAATACAAAACCGAGAGTCTAAAGTAGCGTGTTTGGACTATAACAAATACTAAACCGAGAAACTAAAGTAGCGTGTTTGGACTATAACAAATACTAAACCGAGAAACTAAAGTAGTGTGTTTGGATTATAACAAATACAAAACCAAGAGACTAAAGTAGCGTGTTTGGACAATAATAAATACTAAACCAAGAAACTAAAAATTAGTGTGTTTGGTCAAATACTAAACCAAGAAAAGTAAAACTAGTGTGTTTGGTCAAATACCAAACGAAGAAACCAAAAACTAGTGTGTTTGGACAAATACTAAACGAAGAAAGTAAAACCTAGTGTGTTTGGACAAATACCAAACGAAGAAACCAAAAACTAGTGTGTTTGGACAAATACTAAACGAAGAAACTAAAAACTAGTGTGTTTGGACAAATACTAAACGAAGAAACTAAAAACTAGTGTGTTTGGACAAATACTAAACGAAGAAAGCAAAAACTAGTGTGTTTGGACAAATACTAAACCAAGAAATTAAAAACTAGTGTGTTTGGACAAATACTAAACCAAGAAACTAAAAACTAGTGTGGTTGGTCAAATACTAAACCAAGACTCTAAAAACTAATGTGTTTGGACAAATACTAAACCAAGAAACTAAAACTAGTGTGTTTGGACAGATACTAAATGAAGAAAGTAAAAACTAGTGTGTTTGGACAAATACTAAATGAAGAAAGTAAAAACTAGTGTGTTTGGACAAATACTAAACCAAGAAAGTAAAAACTAGTGTGTTTGAACTATAACAAATACTAAACCGAGAAACTAAAGTAGCGTGTTTGGACTATAACAAATACTAAACCAAGAAACTAAAGTAGCGTGTTTGGGCTATAACAAATACTAAACCGAGAAACTAAAGTAGCGTGTTTGGACTATAACAAATACTAAACCGAGAAACTAAAGTTGCGTGTTTGGACTATAACAAATACTAAACCGAGAAACTAAAGTAGCGTGTTTGGACTATAACAAATACAAAACCGAGAGTCTAAAGTAGCGTGTTTGGACTATAACAAATACTAAACCGAGAAACTAAAGTAGCGTGTTTGGACTATAACAAATACTAAACCGAGAAACTAAAGTAGTGTGTTTGGACTATAACAAATACAAAACCGAGAGACTAAAGTAGCGTGTTTGGACAATAATAAATACTAAACCAAGAAACTAAAAATTAGTGTGTTTGGTCAAATACTAAACCAAGAAAGTAAAAACTAGTGTGTTTGGACAAATACTAAACCAAGAAAGTAAAAACTAGTGTGTTTGGACTATAACAAATACTAAACCGAGAAACTAAAGTAGCGTGTTTGGACTATAACAAATACTAAACCAAGAAACTAAAGTAGCGTGTTTGGGCTATAACAAATACTAAACCGAGAAACTAAAGTAGCGTGTTTGGACTATAACAAATACTAAACCGAGAAACTAAAGTTGCGTGTTTGGACTATAACAAATACTAAACCGAGAAACTAAAGTAGCGTGTTTGGACTATAACAAATACAAAACCAAGAGTCTAAAGTAGCGTGTTTGGACTATAACAAATACTAAACCGAGAAACTAAAGTAGCGTGTTTGGACTATAACAAATACTAAACCGAGAAACTAAAGTAGTGTGTTTGGACTATAACAAATACAAAACCGAGAGACTAAAGTAGCGTGTTTGGACAATAATAAATACTAAACCAAGAAACTAAAATTAGTGTGTTTGGTCAAATACTAAACCAAGAAAGTAAAACTAGTGTGTTTGGTCAAATACCAAACGAAGAAACCAAAACTAGTGTGTTTGGACAAATACTAAACGAAGAAAGTAAAACCTAGTGTGTTTGGACAAATACCAAACGAAGAAAGTAAAACCTAGTGTGTTTGGACAAATACTAAACGAAGAAACCAAAAACTAGTGTGTTTGGACAAATACTAAACGAAGAAACTAAAACTAGTGTGTTTGGACAAATACTAAACGAAGAAACTAAAACTAGTGTGTTTGGACAAATACTAAACCAAGAAACTAAAACTAGTGTGTTTGGACAAATACGAAACGAAGAAACTAAAAACTAGTGTGTTTGGACAAATACAGAAACGAAGAAAGTAAAACTAGTGTGTTTGGACAAATACAAACGAAGAAACCAAAAAACTAGTGTGTTTGGACAAATACTAAACAGAAGAAACCAAAACTAGTGTGTTTGGACAAATACTAAACCAAGAAATTAAAACTAGTGTGTTTGGACAAATACTAAACCAAGAAACTAAAAACTAGTGTGTTTGGACAAATACTAAACCAAGAAACTAAAACTAGTGTGTTTGGACAAATACTAAACCAAGAAAGTAAAACTAGTGTGTTTGGACAAATACCAAACGAAGAAACCAAAAACAAGTGTGTTTGGACAAATACTAAACGAAGAAAGTAAAAACTAGTGTGTTTGGACAAATACTAAACCAAGAAACTAAAACTAGTGTGTTTGGACAAATACTAAACAGAAGAAACTAAAACTAGTGTGTTTGGACAAATACTAAACGAAGAAACTAAAACTAGTGTGTTTGGACAAATACTAAACAGAAGAAACTAAAAACAAGTGTGTTTGGACAAATACTAAACGAAGAAAGTAAAAACTAGTGTGTTTGGACAAATACTAAACGAAGAAACTAAAACTAGTGTGTTTGGACAAATACTAAACGAAGAAACTAAAACTAGTGTGTTTGGACAAATACAAAACGAAGAAACTAAAACTAGTGTGTTTGGACAAATACGAAACGAAGAAAAGTAAAACTAGTGTGTTTGGACAAATACTAAACGTAGTAACAAAAAACTAGTGTGTTTGGACAAATACTAAACCAAGAAACCAAAAACTAGTGTGTTTGGACAAATACTAAACCAAGAAACTAAAACTAGTGTGTTTGGACAAATACTAAACCAAGAAACTAAAACTAGTGTGTTTGGACAAATACTAAACCAAGAAACTAAAACTAGTGTGTTTGGACAAATACTAAACCAAGAAACTAAAACTAGTGTGTTTGGACAAATACTAAACCAAGAAACTAAAACTAGTGTGTTTGGACAAATACTAAACCAAGAAACTAAAACTAGTGTGTTTGGACAAATACCAAACAGAAGAAACCAAAACTAGTGTGTTTGGACAAATACTAAACGAAGAAAGTAAAACTAGTGTGTTTGGACAAATACCAAACGAAGAAACCAAAAACTATTGTGTTTGGACAAATACTAAACCAAGAAACCAAAAACTAGTGTGTTTGGACAAATACTAAACAGAAGAAACCAAAACTATTGTGTTTGGACAAATACTAAACCAAAAAACCAAAAACTATTGTGTTTGGACAAATACTAAACCAAGAAACTAAAACTAGTGTGTTTGGACAAATACTAAACGAAGAAACCAAAAACTAGTGTGTTTGGTCAAATACTAAACGAAGAAACTAAAAACTAGTGTGTTTGGACAAATACTAAACGAAGAAACTAAAACTAGTGTGTTTGGACAAATACTAAACGAAGAAAGCAAAAACTAGTGTGTTTGGACAAATACTAAACCAAGAAATTAAAACTAGTGTGTTTGGACAAATACTAAACCAAGAAACTAAAACTAGTGTGGTTGGTCAAATACTAAACCAAGACTCTAAAACTAATGTGTTTGGACAAATACTAAACCAAGAAACTAAAACTAGTGTGTTTGGACAGATACTAAATGAAGAAAGTAAAAACTAGTGTGTTTGGACAAATACTAAATGAAGAAAGTAAAAACTAGTGTGTTTGGACAAATACTAAACCCAGAAAGTAAAAACTAGTGTGTTTGGACTATAAGAAATACTAAACCGAGAAACTAAAGTAGCGTGTTTGGACTATAACAAATACTAAACCAAGAAAACTAAAGTAGCGTGTTTGGGCTATAACAAATACTAAACCGAGAAACTAAAGTAGCGTGTTTGGACTATAACAAATACTAAACCGAGAAACTAAAGTTGCGTGTTTGGACTATAACAAATACTAAACCGAGAAACTAAAAATTAGTGTGTTTGGTAAAATACTAAACCAATAAAGTAAAAACTAGTGTGTTTGGTCAAATACTAAACGAAGAAACCAAAAACTAGTGTGTTTGGACAAATACTAAACGAAGAAAGTAAAACCTAGTGTGTTTGGACAAATACCAAACGAAGAAACCAAAAACTAGTGTGTTTGGACAAATACTAAACGAAGAAACTAAAAACTAGTGTGTTTGGACAAATACTAAACCAAGAAACTAAAAACTAGTGTGGTTGGTCAAATACTAAACCAAGACTCTAAAACTAATGTGTTTGGACAAATACTAAACCAAGAAACTAAAACTAGTGTGTTTGGACAGATACTAAATGAAGAAAGTAAAACTAGTGTGTTTGGACAAATACTAAATGAAGAAAGTAAAACTAGTGTGTTTGGACAAATACTAAACCCAGAAAGTAAAAAACTAGTGTGTTTGGACTATAACAAATACAAAACCGAGAGTCTAAAGTAGCGTGTTTGGACTATAACAAATACTAAACCGAGAAACTAAAGTAGCGTGTTTGGACTATAACAAATACTAAACCGAGAAACTAAAGTAGTGTGTTTGGACTATAACAAATACAAAACCGAGAGACTAAAGTAGCGTGTTTGGACAATAATAAATACTAAACCAAGAAACTAAAATTAGTGTGTTTGGTAAAATACTAAACCAATAAAGTAAAACTAGTGTGTTTGGACAAATACCAAACGAAGAAACCAAAACTAGTGTGTTTGGACAAATACTAAACGAAGAAAGTAAAACCTAGTGTGTTTGGACAAATACTAAACGAAGAAACCAAAACTAGTGTGTTTGGACAAATACTAAACGAAGAAAGTAAAACTAGTGTGTTTGGACAAATACTAAACGAAGAAAACAAAAACTAGTGTGTTTGGTCAAATACAAACGAAGAAACCAAAACTAGTGTGTTTGGACAAATACTAAACCAAGAAATTAAAAACTAGTGTGTTTGGACAAATACTAAACCAAGAAACTAAAAACTAGTGTGTTTGGACAAATACTAAACCAAGAAACTAAAAACTAGTGTGTTTGGACAAATACTAAACGAAGAAAGTAAAAACTAGTGTGTTTGGACAAATACCAAACGAAGAAACCAAAAACAAGTGTGTTTGGACAAATACTAAACGAAGAAAGTAAAACTAGTGTGTTTGGACAAATACTAAACCAAGAAACTAAAAACTAGTGTGTTTGGACAAATACTAAACGAAGAAACTAAAAACTAGTGTGTTTGGACAAATACTAAACGAAGAAACTAAAAACTAGTGTGTTTGGACAAATACTAAACGAAGAAACTAAAAACTAGTGTGTTTGGACAAATACGAAACGAAAAAAGTAAAACTAGTGTGTTTGGACAAATACTAAACGAAGAAACCAAAAACTAGTGTGTTTGGTCAAATACTAAACCAAGAAACCAAAAACTAGTGTGTTTGGACAAATACTAAACCAAGAAACTAAAAACTAGTGTGTTTGGACAAATACTAAACCAAGAAACTAAAAACTAGTGTGTTTGGACAAATACTAAACCAAGAAACTAAAACTAGTGTGTTTGGACAAATACTAAACGAAGAAACCAAAAACTAGTGTGTTTGGTCAAATACCAAACAAGAAGAAACCAAAACTAGTGTGTTTGGACAAATACTAAACCAAGAAATTAAAAACTAGTGTGTTTGGACAAATACTAAACGAAGAAACTAAAAACTAGTGTGTTTGGACAAATACTAAACCAAGAAACTAAAAACTAGTGTGTTTGGTCAAATACTAAACCAAGAAAGTAAAAACTAGTGTGTTTGGACAAATACTAAACGAAGAAACCAAAAACAAGTGTGTTTGGACAAATACTAAACGAAGAAAGTAAAACTAGTGTGTTTGGACAAATACTAAACGAAGAAACTAAAACTAGTGTGTTTGGACAAATACTAAACGAAGAAACTAAAAACTAGTGTGTTTGGACAAATACTAAACGAAGAAACTAAAAACTAGTGTGTTTGGACAAATACTAAACGAAGAAACTAAAACTAGTGTGTTTGGACAAATACAAAAACGAAGAAAGTAAAACTAGTGTGTTTGGACAAATACCAAACGAAGAAACCAAAACTAGTGTGTTTGGTCAAATACAAACAGAAGAAACCAAAACTAGTGTGTTTGGACAAATACTAAACCAAGAAATTAAAACTAGTGTGTTTGGACAAATACTAAACCAAGAAACTAAAAACTAGTGTGTTTGGACAAATACTAAACCAAGAAACTAAAAACTAGTGTGTTTGGTCAAATACTAAACCAAGAAAGTAAAAACTAGTGTGTTTGGACAAATACCAAACGAAGAAACCAAAAACAAGTGTGTTTGGACAAATACTAAACGAAGAAAGTAAAAACTAGTGTGTTTGGACAAATACTAAACCAAGAAACTAAAAACTAGTGTGTTTGGACAAATACAGAAACGAAGAAACTAAAACTAGTGTGTTTGGACAAATACAGAAACGAAGAAACTAAAACTAGTGTGTTTGGACAAATACGAAACGAAGAAACTAAAACTAGTGTGTTTGGACAAATACGAAACGAAGAAAGTAAAACTAGTGTGTTTGGAGAAATACAAACGTAGTAACCAAAAAAACTAGTGTGTTTGGTCAAATACTAAACCAAGAAACCAAAACTAGTGTGTTTGGACAAATACTAAACCAAGAAACTAAAACTAGTGTGTTTGGACAAATACTAAACCAAGAAACTAAAACTAGTGTGTTTGGACAAATACTAAACCAAGAAACTAAAACTAGTGTGTTTGGACAAATACTAAACCAAGAAACTAAAAACTAGTGTGTTTGGACAAATACTAAACCAAGAAACTAAAAACTAGTGTGTTTGGACAAATACCAAACGAAGAAACCAAAAACTAGTGTGTTTGGACAAATACTAAACGAAGAAAGTAAAAACTAGTGTGTTTGGAGAAATACCAAACGAAAAAACCAAAACTATTGTGTTTGGACAAATACTAAACCAAGAAACCAAAAACTAGTGTGTTTGGACAAATACTAAACGAAGAAACCAAAAACTATTGTGTTTGGACAAATACTAAACCAAGAAACCAAAAACTATTGTGTTTGGACAAATACGAAACCAAGAAACTAAAAACTAGTGTGTTTGGACAAATACCAAACGAAGAAACCAAAAACTAGTGTGTTTGGTCAAATACTAAACGAAGAAACTAAAACTAGTGTGTTTGGACAAATACTAAACGAAGAAACTAAAAACTAGTGTGTTTGGACAAATACTAAACGAAGAAAGCAAAAACTAGTGTGTTTGGACAAATACTAAACCAAGAAATTAAAACTAGTGTGTTTGGACAAATACTAAACCAAGAAACTAAAAACTAGTGTGGTTGGTCAAATACTAAACCAAGACTCTAAAAACTAATGTGTTTGGACAAATACTAAACCAAGAAACTAAAACTAGTGTGTTTGGACAGATACTAAATGAAGAAAGTAAAAACTAGTGTGTTTGGACAAATACTAAATGAAGAAAGTAAAAACTAGTGTGTTTGGACAAATACTAAACCAAGAAAGTAAAAACTAGTGTGTTTGGACTATAACAAATACTAAACCGAGAAACTAAAGTAGCGTGTTTGGACTATAACAAATACTAAACCAAGAAACTAAAGTAGCGTGTTTGGGCTATAACAAATACTAAACCGAGAAACTAAAGTAGCGTGTTTGGACTATAACAAATACTAAACCGAGAAACTAAAGTTGCGTGTTTGGACTATAACAAATACTAAACCGAGAAACTAAAGTAGCGTGTTTGGACTATAACAAATACAAAACCGAGAGTCTAAAGTAGCGTGTTTGGACTATAACAAATACTAAACCGAGAAACTAAAGTAGCGTGTTTGGACTATAACAAATACTAAACCGAGAAACTAAAGTAGTGTGTTTGGACTATAACAAATACAAAACCGAGAGACTAAAGTAGTGTGTTTGGACTATAACAAATACAAAACCGAGAGACTAAAGTAGCGTGTTTGGACAATAACAAATACTAAACCAAGAAACTAAAATAGTGTGTTTGGACAAATACTAAACCAAGAAAGTAAAACTAGTGTGTTTGGACAAATACTAAACCAAGAAAGTAAAACTAGTGTGTTTGGACTATAACAAATACTAAACCGAGAAACTAAAGTAGCGTGTTTGGACTATAACAAATACTAAACCGAGAAACTAAAGTAGCGTGTTTGGACTATAACAAATACTAAACCGAGAAACTAAAGTAGCGTGTTTGGACTATAACAAATACTAAACCGAGAAACTAAAGTTGCGTGTTTGGACTATAACAAATACTAAACCGAGAAACTAAAGTAGCGTGTTTGGACTATAACAAATACAAAACCGAGAGTCTAAAGTAGCGTGTTTGGACTATAACAAATACTAAACCGAGAAACTAAAGTAGCGTGTTTGGACTATAACAAATACTAAACCGAGAAACTAAAAGTAGTGTGTTTGGACTATAACAAATACAAAACCGAGAGACTAAAGTAGCGTGTTTGGACAATAATAAATACTAAACCAAGAAACTAAAACTAGTGTGTTTGGACAAATACTAAACCAAGAAAGTAAAAAACTAGTGTGTTTGGACAAATACTAAACGAAGAAACTAAAACTAGTGTGTTTGGACAAATACTAAACGAAGAAACTAAAAACTAGTGTGTTTGGACAAATACTAAACGAAGAAACTAAAAACTAGTGTGTTTGGACAAATACTAAACCAAGAAACTAAAAACTAGTGTGTTTGGACAAATACGAAACGAAGAAACTAAAAACTAGTGTGTTTGGACAAATACGAAACGAAGAAAGTAAAAACTAGTGTGTTTGGACAAATACCAAACGAAGAAACCAAAAACTAGTGTGTTTGGTCAAATACCAAACGAAGAAACCAAAAACTAGTGTGTTTGGACAAATACTAAACAAAGAAATTAAAAACTAGTGTGTTTGGACAAATACTAAACCAAGAAACTAAAACTAGTGTGTTTGGACAAATACTAAACCAAGAAACTAAAAACTAGTGTGTTTGGACAAATACTAAACCAAGAAAGTAAAAACTAGTGTGTTTGGACAAATACCAAACGAAGAAACCAAAAACAAGTGTGTTTGGACAAATACTAAACGAAGAAAGTAAAAACTAGTGTGTTTGGACAAATACTAAACCAAGAAACTAAAAACTAGTGTGTTTGGACAAATACTAAACGAAGAAACTAAAAACTAGTGTGTTTGGACAAATACTAAACGAAGAAACTAAAAACTAGTGTGTTTGGACAAATACTAAACGAAGAAACCAAAACTAGTGTGTTTGGACAAATACTAAACGAAGAAAGTAAAAAACTAGTGTGTTTGGACAAATACTAAACGAAGAAACTAAAAACTAGTGTGTTTGGACAAATACTAAACCAAGAAACAAAAACTAGTGTGTTTGGACAAATACTAAACAGAAGAAACAAAAAACTATTGTGTTTGGACAAATACTAAACCAAGAAACCAAAAACTAGTGTGTTTGGACAAATACTAAACCAAGAAACTAAAACTAGTGTGTTTGGACAAATACTAAACGAAGAAACCAAAAACTAGTGTGTTTGGACAAATACTAAACGAAGAAACTAAAACTAGTGTGTTTGGACAAATACTAAACGAAGAAACTAAAACTAGTGTGTTTGGACAAATACTAAACGAAGAAAGCAAAACTAGTGTGTTTGGACAAATACTAAACCAAGAAATTAAAACTAGTGTGTTTGGACAAATACTAAACCAAAAAAACTAAAAACTAGTGTGTGTTGGACAAATACTAAACCAAGACTCTAAAAACTAATGTGTTTGGACAAATACTAAACCAAGAAACTAAAAACTAGTGTGTTTGGACAGATACTAAATGAAGAAAGTAAAAAACTAGTGTGTTTGGACAAATACTAAATGAAGAAAGTAAAAACTAGTGTGTTTGGACAAATACTAAACCAAGAAACTAAAACTAGTGTGTTTGGACTATAACAAATACTAAACCGAGAAACTAAAGTAGCGTGTTTGGACTATAACAAATACTAAACCAAGAAACTAAAGTAGCGTGTTTGGACTATAACAAATACTAAACCGAGAAACTAAAGTAGCGTGTTTGGACTATAACAAATACTAAACCGAGAAACTAAAGTAGCGTGTTTGGACTATAACAAATACTAAACCGAGAAACTAAAGTAGCGTGTTTGGACTATAACAAATACAAAACCGAGAGTCTAAAGTAGCGTGTTTGGACTATAACAAATACTAAACCGAGAGACTCTAAAGTAGCGTGTTTGGACTATAACAAATACTAAACCGAGAAACTAAAGTAGTGTGTTTGGACTATAACAAATACAAAACCGAGAGACTAAAGTAGCGTGTTTGGACAATAATAAATACTAAACCAAGAAACTAAAATTAGTGTGTTTGGTCAAATACTAAACCAAGAAGAGTAAAACTAGTGTGTTTGGACAAATACTAAACCAAGAAAAGTAAAACTAGTGTGTTTGGACTATAACAAATACTAAACCGAAAACTAAAGTAGCGTGTTTGGACTATAACAAATACTAAACCAAGAAACTAAAACGTAGCGTGTTTGGGCTATAACAAATACTAAACCGAGAAACTAAAGTAGCGTGTTTGGACTATAACAAATACTAAACCGAGAAACTAAAGTTGCGTGTTTGGACTATAACAAATACTAAACCGAGAAACTAAAGTAGTGTGTTGGACTATAACAAATACAAAACCGAGAGTCTAAAAGTAGCGTGTTTGGACTATAACAAATACTAAAACCGAGAAACTAAAGTAGTGTGTTTGGACTATAACAAATACTAAACCGAGAAACTAAAGTAGTGTGTTTGGACTATAACAAATACAAAACCGAGAGACTAAAGTAGTGTGTTTGGACAATAATAAATACTAAACCAAGAAACTAAAAAAAATTAGTGTGTTTGGACAAATACTAAACCAAGAAAGTAAAAACTAGTGTGTTTGGACAAATACCAAACAGAAAGAAACCAAAAACTAGTGTGTGTTTGGACAAATACTAAACGAAGAAACCAAAACTAAGTGTGTTTGGACAAATACTAAACAGAAGAAAGTAAAAACTAGTGTGTTTGGACAAATACTAAACGAAGAAACCAAAACTAAACAGTGTTTGGACAAATACTAAACAAGAAGAAACTAAAAACTAGTGTGTTTGGACAAATACTAAACCAAGAAACTAAAAACTAGTGTGTTTGGACAAATACGAAACGAAGAAACTAAAACTAGTGTGTTTGGACAAATACTAAACAAAAGAAACTAAAAACTAGTGTGTTTGAATAAAATACTATAATGAAAAACTAAAAACCAGTGTTTTGGACAAATACTAAACAAGAAACTAAAACTAATGTGTGTTTGGACAAATACTAAAAGAAAAAGAAACCGAAAACAAGTGTGTTTGGACAAATACTAAACCGAAGAAAGTAAAAAAACTAGTGTGTTTGAAACAAATACTAAACAGAAGAAACTAAAACTAGTGTGTTTGGACAAATACTAAACGTAGAAACTAAAACTAGTGTGTTTGGACAAATACTAAACGAAGAAACTAAAACTAGTGTGTTTGGACAAATACTAAACCAAGAAACTAAAACTAGTGTGTTTGGACAAATACTAAACGTAGAAACTAAAAAACTAGTGTGTTTGGACAAATACTAAACCGAAGAAACTAAAAACTAATAAAACACAAACCTGTGTTTGGACAAATACTAAACGAAGAAACTAAAACTAGTGTGTTTGGACAAATACTAAACCAAGAAACTAAAAACTAGTGTGTTTGGACAAATACAGAAACAGAAGAAACTAAAAACTAGTGTGTTTGGTCAAATACTAAACTAGAAGAAAGTAAAAACTAGTGTGTTTGGACAAATACCAAACGAAGAAACCAAAACTAGTGTGTTTGGACAAATACTAAACCAAGAAACTAAAACTAGTGTGTTTGGACAAATACTAAACCAAGAAAACTAAAAACTAGTGTGTTTGGACAAATACTAAACGAAGAAACTAAAAACTAGTGTGTTTGGACAAATACTAAACGAAGAAAGTAAAAACAAGTGTGTTTGGACAAATACTAAACCGAAGAAAGTAAAACTAGTGTGTTTGGACAAATACTAAACCAAGAAACTAAAAAACTAGTGTGTTTGGACAAATACTAAACGTAGAAACTAAAAAAACTAGTGTGTTTGGACAAATACAGAAACGAAGAAACTAAAAACTAGTGTGTTTTGGACAAATACGAAACGAAAGAAAACCAAAACTAGTGTGTTTGGACAAATACTAAACGTAGAAACAAAAAAACTAGTGTGTTTGGACAAATACTAAACCAAGAAACCAAAAACTAGTGTGTTTGGACAAATACTAAACCAAGAAACTAAAAACTAGTGTTTTGGACAAATACTAAACCAAGAAACTAAAAACTAGTGTGTTTTTGGACAAATACTAAACCAAGAAAGAGCTAAAAAACTAGTGTGTTTGGACAAATACTAAACCAAGAAACTAAGAGCTAGTGTGTTTGGACAAATACTAAACCAAGAAACTAAAAAACTAGTGTGTTTGGACAAATACTAAACCAAGAAACTAAAACCAGTGTGTTTTGGACAAATACTAAACGAAGAAACCAAAAACCTAGTGTGTTGGACAAATACTAAACCAAGAAACTAAAACTAGTGTGTTTGGACAAATACTAAAACGAAAAGAAACCAAAAAACTAGTGTGTTTGGACAAATACTAAACAAAAACACAAAAAACAGTGTGTTTGGACAAATACGAAACCAAGAAACTAAAACTCTTGTGTTTGGACAAATACTAAACCAGAAGAAACTAAAAAACTAGTGTTTGGTCAAATACTAAACGAAGAAACTAAAAACTAGTGTGTTTGGACAAACCTAAACGAAAAACCAAAACTAGTGTGTTTGGACAAATACTAAACGAAGAAAGCAAAAACTAGTGTGTTTGGACAAATACTAAACCAAGAAATTAAAAACTAGTGTGTTTGGACAAATACTAAACGAAGAAACTAAAACTAGTGTGTGTTGGTCAAATACTAAACCAAGACTCTAAAAACTAATAATGTTTGGACAAATACTAAACCAAGAAACTAAAACTAGATGTGTTTGGACAGATACTAAATGAAAGAAAGTAAAAAACTAGTGTGTTTGGACAAATACTAAATGAAGAAACTAAAACCTAGTGTGTTTGGACAAATACTAAACCAAGAAAGTAAAAACTAGTGTGTTTGGACTATAACAAATACTAAACCGAAAACTAAAGTAAGCGGCGTGTTTGGACTATAACAAATACTAGAACTAAGAAACTAAAGTAGTGTTTGGGCTATAACAAATACTAAACCGAGAAAACTAAAGTAGCGTGTTTGGACTATAACAAATACTAAACCGAGAAACTAAACAGTGCGTTTGGACTATAACAAATACTAAACCGAGAAAACTAAAGTAGTGTGTTTGGACTATAACAAATACAAAACCGAGTGTCCTAAAGTAGCGTGTTTGGACTATAACAAATACTAAACCGAGAAACTAAAGTAGCGTGTTTGGACTATAACAAATACTAAACTGAGAAAACTAAAAGTAGTGTGTTTGGACTATAACAAATACAAAACCGAGAGACTAAAAGTAGCGTGTTTGGTTAATAACAAATACTAAACCAAGAAACTAAAAAAGTAGTGTTTGACACAAATACTAAACCAAGAAAAAGTAAAAACTAGTGTGTTTGGTCAAATACAAACGAAGAAACTCAAAACTAGTGTGTTTGGACAAATACTAAACGAAGAAAGACTAAACCTAGTGTGTTTTGGACAAATACTAAACGAAGAAACCAAAAACCAGTAGTGTGTTTGGACAAATACTAAACGGAAGAAAACTAAAAAAACTAGTGTGTTTGGACAAATACTAAACGAAGAAACTAAAAACTAGTGTGTTTGGACAAATACTAAACCAAGAAAACTAAAAACTAGTAGTGTTTGGACAAATACGAAACGAAGAAACTAAAACTAGTAGTGTTTGAACAAATACGAAACGAAGAAAGTAAAACTAGTGTTTGGACAAATACCAAACGAAGAAACTAAACTAGTGTGTTTGGACAAACACTAAACCAAGAAACAAAATTAGTGTGTTTGGTCAAATACTAAACGAAGAAACCAAAAACTAGTGTGTTTGGACAAATACTAAACGAAGAAAGTAAAAAACTAGTGTGTTTGGACAAATACTAAACGAAGAAACTAAAAACAGTAGTGTGTTTGGACAAATACTAAACCAAGAAACTAAAAACTAGTGTGTGTTTATCAAATACTAAACCAAGAAACTAAACTACTATGTTTTGGACAAATACTAAACGAAGAAACTAAACCAAACTAGTGTGTTTGGACAAATACTAAACGAAGAAACTAAAAAACCAGTGTGTTTGGACAAATACTAAACCAAGAAACTAAAACTAGTGTGTTTGGACAAATACTAAACGAAGAAACTAAAAAACTAGTGTGTTTGGACAAATAATGAAACGAAGAAAAGAAAACCAGTGTGTTTGGATTGCAATACCAAACGAAAACCAAACTAGTGTGTTTGGTCAAATACTACAAACGAAGAAACCAAAAAATCAACCAAAACCAAAGTGTGTTTGGACAAATACCAAAACGAAGAAACCAAAAAAAAACCAGCGTGTGTTTTGGACAAAATACAAAACCAAGAAAGTAAAATCTAGTGTGTATCAACAACAAACGAAGAACCAGAAACTAAAACCAGTGCGGTTTGGGACAAATACCAAACGAAGAAACTAAAACTAGTGTGTTTGATCAAATACTAAACGAAGAAAACTAAAACTAGTGTGGTTTGGACAAATACTAAACGAAGAAACCAAAACTAGTGTGTTTGGACAAATACTAAACGAAGAAACTAAAACTAGTGTGGTTTGGACAAATACTAAACCAAGAAACTAAAACTAGTGTGTTTGGACAAATACTAAACCAAGAAACTAAAAAACTAGGTGGTTTGGACAAATACTAAACGAAGAAACAAAAACTAGTGTGTTTGGACAAATACTAAACAAAGAAAGAAAACTAGTGTGTTTTGGACAAATACTAAACGAAGAAACAAAACTAGTGTGTTTTACAAATACCAAACGAAGAAACCAAACTAGTGTGTTTGGACAAATACTAAACCAAGAAACTAAAAACTAGTGTGTTTGGATAAATACTAAACCAAGAAACTAAAAAACTAGTGTGTTTGGACAAATACTAAACCAAGAAACTAAAAACTAGTGTGGTTACAAATACTAAATGAAGAAAGTAAAAACTAGTGTGTTTGGACAAATACCAAACGAAGAAAACCAAAACAGTGTGTTTGGACAAATACTAAACCAAGAAAGTAAAAACTAGTGTGTTTGGAATAAATACTAAACCAAGAAACTAAAAACTAGTGTGTTTGGACAAATACTAAACCAAGAAACTAAAAACTAGTGTGTTTGGACAAATACGAAACGAAGAAACTAAAAACTAGTGTGTTTGGACAAATACTAAACGTGAAGAAACTAAAACTAGTGTGTTTGGACAAATACGAAACGAAAAGAAAAAACTAGTGTGTTTGGAAAATACTAAACGTAGAAACCAAAAAACTTAGCAAAGTGGTTTGGTCAAATACTAAACCAAGAAACCTAAACTAGTGTGTTTGGACAAATACTAAACCAAGAAACTAAAAAAACTAGTGTGTTTGACAAATACTAAACCGAGAAACTAAAAACTAGTGTGTTTGGACAAATACTAAACCAGAAACTAAAAACTAGTGTGTTTGGACAAATACTAAACCAAGAAACTAAAAGTAGTGTGTTTGGACAAATACTAAACCAAGAAACTAAACTAGTGTGTTTGGACAACAATAAACGAAGAAACCAAACTAGTGTGTTTGGACAAATACTAAACGAAGAAAGTAAAACTAGTGTGTTTTGAGAAATAATTAAACGAAGAAACCAAAACTATTGTGTTTGGACAAATACTAAACCAAGAAACAAAACTAGTGTGTTTGGACAAATACTAAACGAAGAAACTAAAAACTATTGTGTTTGGACAAATACTAAACCAAGAAACCAAAAAAAAAACTATTGTGTTTGGACAAATACGAAAACCAAGAAATTAAACTAGTGTGTTTGGACAAATACCAAACGAAGAAAACCAAACTAGTGTGTTTTATCAAACACTAAACGAAGAAACTAAAAACTAGTGGTTTGGACAAATACTAAACGAAGAAAACTAAAACTAGTGTGTTTGGACAAATACTAAACGAAGAATACCAAAAAAAAACTAGTGTGTTTGGACAACAAATAAAACCAAGAAATTAAAAACTAGTGTAAGTGTTTGGACAAATACTAAAACCAAGAAAACTAAAACTAGTGTGTTTGGTCAAATACCAAACCAAGACACTCTAAAACTAATGTGTTTGGACAAATACCAAACCAAGAAAACCAAACTAGCGTGTTTGGACAGATTTACTAAATGAAGAAAGTAAAAAACTATGTTTGGACAACACTAAATGAAGAAAGTAAAACTAGTGTGTTTGGACAACACTAAAACCAAGAAAGTAAAAAACTAGTGTGTTTGACTATAACAA
>NC_134826.1:142443009-142467160 GCF_004210375.1 Tachypleus tridentatus
TCTTCTTTACAACCATTACATCCTAATTTTTACACAGCTGCTCTTCTTACTTTATCTCTCTTTATCTTCTTTACAACCATTACATCCTAATTTTGACACAGCTACCCTTCTTACTTTGCCTTTGTCTTTATCTTCTTTACAACTATTACATCCTAATTTTTACACAGCTACCCTTCTTACTTTACCTTTGTCTTTATCTTCTTTACAACTAATACATCTTAATTTACTCCTGCTTGAATTTTCACAAATTGCTTTTTTTCCAACTTTACCCGCTGGTACAGCAGTAAGTCTACAGATTCACAACACTAAAATCAGGGGTTCGATTTCCCTCCGTGGACTCAGCAGATAGCCAGATGTGGCTCTGCTATAAGGAAAACACAACACACACACACACTTTCCAGTTTTTACTTTCTCCAAAATGATCCTTCTTAATTAATTCGACTTTAACTTGATAAGAAATTGACTTCAGTGTTCATGATTCTAAAGCTATATTTTCTAATTTACTCTTTTCTTTACATGGCCAGGAGTTTAAGGCGTTTGACTCGTAATCTGTGGGTCGCGGGTTCGAATCCTCGTCGCATTAAATATGCTCGCCCATTCAGCCGTGTGGGCGTTATAATACCGAAAGTCAATCCAACTATTCGTTGGTAAGAGAGTAGCCCAATAGTTGGCGGTGGGTGGTGACGACTAGCTGCCTTCCCTCTAGTGTTACACTGATAAATTACTTTGTTGTAACATTTCTCGCTGACTGACCCCTGTTTTTACCTTCACCACAAGTATCCTCTATTTTAACCCTCGTTTTTATCTTTACCACAATCATTTTTCCAATTTACCTTCGTCCTTACTTTTACCATAGATATACTTGCATGTAACCATCGTTTTGTGCTTGCATGTAACTATTCTTTCAGTTTTATCTTTTCCATTTATTTATTTCTTCCTTAATTATAATTATCTACTTGCTGGCATAGTGGTGTATCTGCAGACCTACAACGCTAGAAACTGGGTTTAGAAACCAGTGGTGAGCAGAGCACAGATATTTCACTATGTAGCTTTCCTTTTGTTTCATATCAAACAAACTTTAAAACAACTTGATACTTTATTTGTTATTCTGCATATTTCTCCTTTACATACTTTCTTCAAAACTATCGATTTTTTCCTGTTTACCTTTCTTCACACTTCTACAACGACTTTTCTTTTTTATTTCACTCATAGAATTGTCAACCCTTTTAAAACGCATCTCTAAACTTTTACAACGACTATTCCTATGTGTCAACCATTTCAAAACACTTCTACAGACGTCTACAACGACTATACTTTCTTTAAATATCTTCCATATATTTGTCAACTGTTCTAAAACTCCTCTATAGACTTCTACAACGACTATACCTTCCTAATTATATCCCATATATTTGTCGACCCTTTTAAAACTCTTCTATAGACTTCTACAACAACTATACCTTCCTAAATATCTTCCATATATTTGTCGACCCTTTTAAAACTCTTCTATAGACGTTTACAACAACTATACCTTCCTAAATATCTCCCATATTTTTTCAACTCTTTTGAAACTCTTCTATACAATTATACAACGACTACACCTTCCCAAATATCTTCCATATATTTGTCAACCATTGATAAACTCTTCTATAGACTTCTACAACGACTACAGCTTCCTAAATATCTCCCATATATTTGTCAACCCTTTTACAATTCTTCTATAAACTTTTACAACAACTATACCTTCCTAAATATCTCCCATATATTTGTCAACCCTTTTAAAACTCTTCTATAGACTTTAACAAAAACTATACCTTCCAAAATATCTCCCATATATTTGTCAACCCTTTTAAAAATGCTTTTATAGATTTCTACAACGACTATACCTTCCTAAATATCTTCCATATATTTGTCAATCCTTTTTAAATTCTTCTATAAACTTCTACAAAGACTATACCTTCCCAAATTTCTCTAATATATTTGTCAACCCTTTTAAAACTCTTCTATAGACTTCTACAACGACTATACATTTTTAAATATCTCCCATATATTTGTTAAGACTTTTTAAACTCTTCTATAGACATCTACAATGTCTAACCTTCCTAAATATCTTTCATATATTTGTCAAACCTTTTTAAATTCTTCTATAGACTTCTACAACGGCTATACCTTCCTAAATATCTCTCCTATATTTGTCAATCATTTTTAAACTTTTCTATAGACTTCTACAATGACTATAATTTCCTAAATATCTCCCATATATTTGTTAACCCTTTAAAAATTCTGTTATAGACTTCTACAACGACTATTTCTTCCTAAATATCTCCCATATATTTGTTAACTTTTTTAAAACTCTTCTATAGACTTCTTCAACGACTCTATTTTCATAAATATCTCCCATATATTTGTGAACCCTTTTAAAACTCTTCTGTAGACATTTATTCTACAGGGAATAGAACTGTACTTTCTATTTGTCAATTATACAACATATAGTTGTATATATAATAGAACGACTAATTGTTCTATAGTCCTTTCTATAGGAAGGACTATTCCTTCCTACATATCTCCCATATACTTGTCAACCCTTTTAAAATTCTTCTATAGACTTCTACGACGACTATACCTTCCTAAAAATCTACCATATATTTGTCAAACCTTTTTAAATTCTTCTATAGACTTCTACAAAGACTATACCTTCCAAAATTTCTAGCATATATTTGTCAACCCTTTTAAAACTCTTCTATAGATTTCTAAAACGACTATACATTTTTAAATATCTCCCATATATTTTTAACCCTTTTTAAACTCTTCTATAGACTTCTATAACGTCTATACCTTCTTAAATATCTTTCATATATTTGTCAAACCTTTTTAAATTCTTCTATAGACTTCTACATCGACTATATCTTTCTGAAAATCTCCCATATATTTATTAACTGTTTTAAAATTCTTCTGGAGACTCTACAACGATTATATTTTGCTAAATATCTCTCATATATTTGTCAACCATTTTCAAACTCTTCTATACACTTCTACAACGACTATACTTTCTTAAATATCTCCCATATATTTGCCAGCCCTTTTTAAATTCTTTTATAGACTTCTACAACGACTATTCCTTCCTAAATATCTCCCATATATTTGTTAACTCTTTATAAACTCTTCTATAGATTTATACAACGAATATTTCTTCCTACATATCACCAATATATTTGTCAACCCTTTTAAAACTCTTATACAGACTTCTAGAACGACTGTACCTTCCTAAATAGCTCCCATATATTTGATAACCCTTTTAAAACTTTTCTACAGACTTCTACAACGACTGTATCTTACCAAATATCTCCCATATATTTGTAAACACTTGTTAAGTTGTTCTATAGTCTTCTGGAACGACTATTCCTTTCTAAATATCTTTCATATATTTGTCAACCCTTTTAAAACTCTTCTATAAAGGTCTACAACGACTATACCTTTTTAAATATCTCCCATATATTTGTTAACCCTTTTTAAACCTTTCTATAGACTTCTACAATGACTATACCTTCCTAAATATCTCCCATATATTTGTCAACCATTTAAAACTCTTCTATAAAGTTCTACAACGACTATACCTTTTTAAATATCTCCCATATATTTTTTATCCCTCTTAAAACTCTTCTATAGACTTCTACAACGACTATACTTTTTTAGATATCACCCATACATTTGTCAACCCTTTTTAAATTGTTCTATCGACTTCTACAACGACTATACCTTCTCAAATATCTCCCATATATTTGTCATCCCTTTTAAGACTCTTCTATAGACTTCTACAACGACTCTACCTTCATAAATATCTCTCATATATTTGTCAACCCTTTTAAAACTCTTTTATAAACTTCTACAACGACTATACCTTCCTAAATATTTCCCATATCTTTATTAACTGTTTTAAAATTGCTTTATAGACTTCTACAACGACTATACCATTCTAAATATTTCCCATATATTTGTTAACCCTTTTAAAACGTTTCTTTAGACTTCTACAACGACTATACGTTCCTAAATATCTCCCATATATTTGTCAACCCTTTTAAAATTCTTCTATAAAGTTCTACAACGACTATACCTTTTTAAATATCTCCCATATATTTGTTAACTCTTTTTAAACCTTTCTATAGACTTCTACAACGACTATACCTTCCTAAATATCTTTCATATATTTGTCATCCCTTTTAAAACTCTTCTATGAACTTTTACAACAAGTATACCTTCCTAAATATCTCCCATATATTTGTCAACCCTTTTAAAATTCTTCTATAAACTTTTACAACAACTATACCTTCCTAAATATCTCCCATATATTTGTCAACCCTTTTAAAACTCTTCTATAGACTTTTACAAAATATAGACCTTCCAAAATATCTCTCATATATTTGTCAACCCTTTTAAAACTCTTCTATAGACTTCTACAACGACTATACATTTTTAAATATCTCCCATATATTTGTTAAGACTTTTTAAACTCTTCTATAGACATCTACAATGTCTAACCTTCCTAAATATCTTTCATATGTTTGTCAAACCTTTTTAAATTCTACTATAGACTTCTACAACGGCTATACCTTCCTAAATATCTCTCCTATATTTGTCAATCATTTTAAAACTTTACTATAGACTTCTACAATGACTATAATTTCCTAAATATCTCTCATATATTTGTCAAACCTTTATAAATTCTTCTATAGACTTCTACAACGACTATACTTTCCTAAATATCTCCCATATATTTGTTAACTTTTTTAAAATTCTTCTATAGTCTTCTTCAACGACTCTACCTTCATAAATATCTCCCATATATTTGTGAACCCTTTTAAAACTCTTCTGTAGACTTTTATTCTACAGGCAATAGAACTGTACTTTCTATTTGTCAATTATACAACATATAGTTGTATATATAATAGAACGACTAATTGTTCTATAGTCCATTCTATAGGAAGGACTATTCCTTCCTACATATCTCCCATATACTTGCCAACCCTTTTAAAATTTTTCTATAGACTTCTACGACGACTATACCTTCCTAAAAATCTTCCATATATTTGTCAAACCTTTTTAAATTCTTCTATAGACTTCTACAAAGTCTATACCTTCCAAAATTTCTATCATATATTTGTCAACCCTTTTAAAACTCTTCTATAGATTTCTAAAACGACTATACATTTTTAAATATCTCCCATATATATTTTAACCCTTTTTAAACTCTTCTATAGACTTCTATAACGTCTATACCTTCTTAAATATCTTTCATATATTTGTCAAACCATTTTAAATTCTTCTATAGACTTCTACAACGACTATATCTTTCTGAAAATCTCCCATATATTTATTAACTGTTTTAAAATTCTTCTGGAGGCTCTACAACGATTATATCTTGCTAAATATCTCTCATATACTTGTCAACCATTTTCAAACTCTTCTATACACTTCTACAACGACTATACTTTCTTAAATATCTCCCATATAATTGCCAGCCCTTTTTAAATTCTTTTATAGACTTCTACAACGACTATTCCTTCCTAAATATCTCCCATATATTTGGTAACACTTTATAAACTCTTCTATAGATTTATACAACGACTATTTCTTCCTACATATCACCAATATATTTGTCAACCCTTTTAAAACTCTTATACAGACTTCTAGAACGACTGTACCTTCCTAAATAGCTCCCATATATTTGATAACCCTTTTAAAACTTTTCTACAGACTTCTACAACGACTGTATCTTACAAATATCTCCCATATATTTGTCAACACTTGTTAAGTTGTTCTATAGTCTTCTGCAACGACTATTCCTTCCTAAATATCTTTCATATATTTGTCAACCCTTTTAAAACTCTTCTATAAAAATCTACAACGACTGTACCTTTTTAAATATCTCCCATATATTTGTTAACCCTTTTTAAACCTTTCTATAGACTTCTACAATGACTATACCTTCCTAAATATCTCCCATATATTTGTCAACCGTTTAAAACTCTTCTATGAAGTTCTACAACGACTATATCTTTTTAAATATCTCCCATATATTTTTTATCCCTCTTAAAACTCTTCTATTGACTTCTACAACGACTATACTTTTTTAGATATCACACATACATTTGACAACCCTTTTAAGAGTATTCTATAGACTTCTACAACGACTCTACCTTCATAAATATCTCTCATATATTTGTCAACCCTTTTAAAACTCTTTTATAAACTTCTACAACGACTATACCTTCCTAAATATCTCCCATATATTTGTTAACTTTTTTAAACTCTTCTATAGACTTTTACAACGACTATTCCTTCCTACATATCACCCATATATTTGTCAACCTTTTTAAAACTCTTATACAGACTTCTACAACGACTGTACCTTCCTAAATATCTCCCATATATTTGTCAACCCTTTTCAAATTCTTCTAGAAACTTCAACAACGACTATTCCTTCCTAAATATTTCCCATATCTTTATTAACTGTTTTAAAATTGCTTTATAGACTTCTACAACGACTATACCATCCTAAATATTTCCATATATTTGTTAACCCTTTTAAAACTCTTCTATAAACTTCTACAACGACTCTACCTTTATAAATATCTCCAATATGTTTGTTAACCCTTTTTAAACGTTTCTATAGACTTCTACAACGACTATACGTTCCTAAATATCTCCCATATATTTGTCAACCCTTTTAAAATTCTTCTATAAAGTTCTACAACGACTATACCTTTTTAAATATATCCCATATATTTGTTAACCCTTTTTAAACCTTTCTATAGACTTCTACAACGACTATCCCTTCCTAAATATCTTTCATATATTTGTCATCCCTTTTAAAACTCTTCTATAAACTTTTACAACAACTATACCTTCCTAAATATCTCCCATATATTTGTCAACCCTTTTAAAATTCTTCTATAAACCTTTACAACAACTATACCTTCCTAAATATCTCCCATATATTTGTCAACCCTTTTAAAACTCTTCTCTAGACTTTTACAAAATATAGACCTTCCAAAATATCTCCCATATATTTGTCAACCCTTTTAAAACTCTTCTATAGACTTCTACAACGACTATACCTTCTCAAATATCTCCCATATATTTGTCATCCCTTTTAAGACTTTTCTATAGACTTCTACAACGACTCAACCTTCATAAATATCTCTCATATATTTGCCAACCCTTTTAAAACTCTTTTATAAACTTCTACAACGACCATACCTTCCTAAATATCTCCCATATATTTGTTAACCTTTTTAAACTCTTCTATAGACTTTTACAACGACCATTCCTTCCTACATATCACCCATATATTTGTCAACCTTTTTAAAACTCTTATACAGTCTTCTACAACGACTGTATCTTCCTAAATATCTCCCATATATTTGTCAACCCTTTTCAAATTCTTCTAGAAACTTCAACAACGACTATTCCTTCCTAAATATTTCCCATATCTTTATTAACTGTTTTAAAATTGCTTTATAGACTTCTACAACGACTATACCTTCCTAAATATCTCCCATATATTTGTTAACTTTTTAAACTATTCTATAGACTTTTACAACGTCTATTTCTTCCTACATATCACCCATATATTTGTCAACCTTTTTAAAACACTTATACAGACTTCTACAAGGACTGTACCTTCCTAAATATCTCCCATATACTTGTCAACCCTTTTCAAATTCTTCTACAAACTTCAACAACGACTATTCCTTCCTAAATATTTCCCATATCTTTATTAACTGTTATAAAATTGCTTTATAGACTTCTACAACGACTATACCATCCTAAATATTTCCTATATATTTGTTAACCCTTTTAAAACTCTTCTATAGACTTCTACAACGACTCTACGTTCATAAATATCTCCCATATGTTTGTTAACCCTTTTTAAACGTTTCTATAGACTTCTACAACGACTATACGTTCCTAAATATCTCCCATATATTTGCCAACCCTTTTAAAATTCTTCTATAAAGTTCTACAACGACTATACCTTTTTAAATATCTCCCATATATTTGTTAACCCTTTTTAAACCTTTCTATAGACTTCTACAACGACTATCCCTTCCTAAATATCTTTCATATATTTGTCATCCCTTTTAAAACTTTTCTATAAACTTTTACAACAACTATACCTTTCTAAATATCTCCCATATATTTGTCAACCCTTTAAAAATTCTTCTATAAACTTTTACAACAACTATACCTTCCTAAATATCTCCCATATATTTGTCAACCCTTTTAAAACTCTTCTATAGACTTTTACAAAATATAGTTCTTCCAAAATATCTCCCATATATTTGTCAACCCTTTTAAAACTCTTCTATAGACTTCTACAACGACTATACCTTCCAAAATATCTCCCATATATTTGTTAACGCTTTTTAAACTCTTCTATAGACTTATTTGTCAACTTTTTTAAAATTTTTATAGACTTCTACAGGGACTCACTTTCCTAAATATCTCCCATATATTTGTCAACCCTTTTAAAAATTCTTTTATAGATTTCTACAACGACTATACCTTCCTAAATATCTTCCATATATTTGTCAATCCTTTTTAAATTCTTCTATAGACTTCTACATAAACTATACCTTCCAAAATTTCTCTAATATATTTGTCAACCCTTTTAAAACTCTTCTATAGACTTCTACAACGACTATACATTTTTAAATATCTCCCATATATTTGTTAAGACTTTTTAAACTCTTCTATAGACATCTACAATGTCTAACCTTCCTAAATATCTTTCATATATTTGTCAAACCTTTTTAAATTCTTCTATAGACTTCTACAGCGGCTATACCTTCCTAAATATCTCTCCTATATTTGTCAATCATTTTAAAACTTTTCTATAGACTTCTACAATGACTATAATTTCCTAAATATCTCCCATATATTTTCAAACCTTTATAAATTCTTCTATAGACTTCTACAACGACTATACTTTCCTAAATATCTCCCATATATTTGTTAACTTTTTTAAAATTCTTCTATAGTCTTCTTCAACGACTCTACCTTCATAAATATCTCCCATGTATTTGTGAACCCTTTTGAAACTCTTCTGTAGACTTTTATTCTACAGGCAATAGAACTGTACTTTCTATTTGTCAATTATACAACATATAGTTGTATATATAATAGAACGACTAATTGTTCTATAGTCCTTTCTATAGGAAGGACTATTCCTTCCTACATATCTCCCATATACTTGTCAACCCTTTTAAAATTCTTCTATAGACTTCTACGACGACTATACCTTCCTAAAAATCTTCCATATATTTGTCAAACCTTTTTAAATTCTTCTATAGACTTCTACAAAGACTATACCTTCCAAAATTTCTAGCATATATTTGTCAACCCTTTTAAAACTCTTCTATAGATTTCTAAAACGACTATACATTTTTAAATATCTCCCATTTATTTTTTAAACCTTTATAAACTCTTCTATAGACTTCTATAACGTCTATACTTTCTTAATTATCTTTCATATATTTGTCAAACCTTTTTAAATTTTTCTATAGACTTCTACAACGACTATATCTTTCTGAATATCTCCCATATATTTATTAACTGTTTTAAAATTCTTCTAGAGATTCTACAACGACTACATTTTGCTAAATATCTCCCATATACTTGTCAACCATTTTAAAACTCTTCTATAAACTTCTACAACGACTATACATTCTAAAGTATCTCCCATATATTTGCCAGCCCTTTTTAAATTCTTTTATAGACTTCTACAACGACTATTCCTTCCTAAATATCTCCCATATATTTGGTAACACTTTATAAACTCTTCTATAGATTTATACAACGACTATTTCTTCCTACATATCACCCATATATTTGTCAACCCTTTTAAAACTCTTATACAGACTTCTACAACGACTGTACCTTCCTAAATAGCTCCCATATATTTGTCAACACTTGTTAAATTGTTCTATAGTCTTCTGCAACGACTATTTCTTCCTAAATATCTCCCATATATTTGTCAACCATTAAAACTCTTCTATAAAGTTCTACAACGACTATACCTTTTTAAATATCTCACATATATTTTTATCCCTTTTAAAACTCTTCTATATACTTCTACAACGTCTATACTTTCCTAAATATCTCCCATATATTTGTCAGCCCTTTTTAAATTATTTTATAGACCTTTACAACGACTATTTCTTCCTACTTATCTCCCATATATTTGTTAACTTTTTTAAACTCTTCTATAGACTTTTACAACGACTATTCCTTCCTATATATCTCCAATATATTTGCCAACCACTCTAAAACTTTTCAATAGACTTTTACAACGACTATACCTTCCTAAATATCTCCCATATATTTGTCAACCCATTTCAAATTCTTCTAGAAACTTCAACAACGACTATTCCTTCCTAAATATCTCCTATATCTTTATTAACTGTTTTAAAATTGCTTTATAGACTTCTACAACGACTATACCATCCTAAATATTTCCCATATATTTGTTAACCCTTTTAAAACTCTTCTATAGACTTCTACAACGACTCTACCTTCATAAATATCTCCCATATATTTGTCAAACCTTTTAAAACTCCTGTATAGACTTCTACAACGACTATACCTTCCAAAATATCTCCCATATATTTGTCAACCCTTTTTAAACCTTTCTATAGACTTCTACAACGAATATATCTGTCTAAATATCTCCCATACATTAGTCAACCCTTTTAAAACTTTTCTACAGACATCTACAACGAGTATACTTTCCTAAATATCTCCCATATGTTTGTTAACCCTTTTTAAACCTTTATATAGACTTCTACAACGACTATACCTTCCTAAATATCTCCCATATATTTGTCAACCCTTTTAAAATTCTTCTATTAAGTTCTACAACGACTATACCTTTTTAAATATCTCCCATATATTTGTTAACCCTTTTTAAAATTTTCTATAGACTTCTACAACGACTATCCCTTTTTAATTATCTTTCATATATTTGTCATCCCTTTTAGAACTCTTCTATAGACTTGTACAACGGATATGCCTTTTGAAATATGTCCCATATATTTGTCAACTTTTTTAAACCTCTTATATAGACTTCTACAACGAATATACCTTTCTAAATATCTCCCATAGATTTGTCAACCCTTTTAACTATTTTCTACAGACTTCTACAACGAATATACCTTTCTAAATAACTCCCATACATTTGTCAACCCTTTTAAAATTCTTCTATCAAGTTTTACAAAGACTATACCTTTTTAAATACCTCCCATATATTTGTTAACCCATTTTAAACCTTTCTATAGACTTCAACAACAATTATACCTTCCTAAATATCTTTCTTATATTTGTCATCCCTTTTAAAAGTCTTCTATAGACTTCTACAACCACTATACCTTCCTATGTATCTCCGATATGTTTGTTAACCCTTTTTAAACCTTTCTATAGACTTCTACAACGACTATACCTTCCTAAATATCTCCCATACATTTGTCAACCCTTTTAAAACTTTTCTACAGACTTCTGCAACGACTATTCTTTGCTAAATATCTCTCATATATTTGTCAGCCCTTTTTAATTTTTTTATAGGATTCTACAACGACTATTTCCTCCTAAATATATCCCATATACTTGTCAACCCTTTTAAAATTCTTCTGTAGACTTCTACGACGACTATACCTTCCTAAAATTGTCCTATATATTTGTCAACCCTTTTAAAACTCTTCTATAGACTTTACAACGACTATATTTTTCTCAATATCTTCCATATATTTGTCAACCTTTTTAAAACTCTTCTATAGATTTCTAAAACGACTATACATTTTTAAATATCTCCCATTTATTTTTTAACCCTTTTTAAACTCTTCTATAGACTTCTATAACGTCTATACTTTCTTAATTATCTTTCATATATTTGTCAAACCTTTTTCAATTTTTCTATAGACTTCTACCACGACTATATCTTTCTGAATATCTTCCATATATTTATTAACTGTTTTAAAATTCTTCTAGAGATTCTACAACGACTACATCTTGCTATATATCTCCCATATACTTGTCAACCATTTTAAAACTCTTCTATAAACTTCTACAACGACTATACATTCTTAAGTATCTCCCATATATTTGCCAGCCCTTTTTAAATTCTTTTATAGACTTCTACAACGACTATTCCTTCCTAAATATCTCCCATATATTTCTTAACACTTTATAAACTCTTCTATAGATTTATACAACGACTATTTCTTCCTACATATCACCCATATATTTGTCAACCCTTTTAAAACTCTTATACAGACTTCTACAACGACTGTACCTTCCTAAATAGCTCCCATATATTTGTCAACACTTGTTAAATTGTTCTATAGTCTTCTGCAACGACTTTTCCTTCCTAAATATCTCCCATATATTTGTCAACCATTTAAAACTCTTCTATAAAGTTCTACAACGACTATACCTTTTTAAATATCTCACATATATTTTTATCCCTTTTAAAACTCTTCTATATACTTCTACAACGTCTATACTTTCCTAAATATCTTCCATATATTTGTCAGCCCTTTTTAAATTATTTTATAGACTTTTACAACGACTATTTCTTCCTACTTATCTCCCATATATTTGTTAACTTTTTTAAACTCTTCGATAGACTTTTACAACGACTATTCCTTCCTACATATCTCCCATATATTTGCCAACACCTCTAAAACTTTTCAATAGACTTCTACAACGACTATACCTTCCTAAATATCTCCCATATATTTTTCAACCCTTTTCAAATTCTTCTAGAAACTTCAACAACGACTATTCCTTCCTAAATATCTCCCATATTTTTAATAACTGTTTTAAAATTGCTTTATAGACTTCTACAACGACTATACCATCCTAAATATTTCCCATATATTTGTTAACCCTTTTAAAACTATTCTATAGACTTCTACAACGACTCTACCTTCATAAATATCTCCCATATATTTGTCAAACCTTTTAAAACTCCTCTATAGATTTCTACAACGACTATACCTTCCAAAATATCTCCCATATATTTATCAACCCTTTTTAAACCTTTCTATAGACTTCTACAACGAATATATCTGTCTAAATATCTCCCATACATTTTTAACCCTTTTAAAACTCTTCTATAGACTTGTACAACGGATATACCTTTTGAAATATGTCCCATATATTTGTCAACTTTTTTAAACCTCTTATATAGACTTCTACAACGAATATACCTTTCTAAATATCTCCCATACATTTGTCAACCCTTTTAACTATTTTCTACAGACTTCTTCAACGAATATACCTTTCTAAATAACTCCCATACATTTGTCAACCCTTTTAAAATTCTTCTATAAAGTTTTACAAAGACTATACCTTTTTAAATACCTCCCATATATTTGTTAACCCTTTTTAAACCTTTCTATAGACTTCAACAACAATTATACCTTCCTAAATATCTTTCTTATATTTGTCATCCCTTTTAAAACTCTTCTATAGACTTCTACAACGACTATATCTTCCTAAATATCTCCGATATGTTTGTTAACCCTTTTTAAACCTTTCTATAGACTTCTACAACGACTATACCTTCCTAAATATCTCCCATACATTTGTCAACCCTTTTAAAACTTTTCTACAGACTTCTGCAACGACTATTCTTTGCTAAATATCTCTCATATATTTGTCAGCCCTTTTTAATTTTTTTATAGGATTCTACAACGACTATTTCCTCCTAAATATATCCCATATACTTGTCAACCCTTTTAAAATTCTTCTGTAGACTTCTACGACGACTATACTTTCCTAAAATTGTCCTATATATTTGTCAACCCTTTTAAAACTCTTCTATAGATTTCTAAAACGACTATACATTTTTAAATATCTCCCATTTATTTTTTAACCCTTTTTAAACTCTTCTATAGACTTCTATAACGTCTATACTTTCTTAATTATCTTTCATATATTTGTCAAACCTTTTTAAATTCTTCTATAGACTTCTACAACGACTATATCTTTCTGAATATCTCCCATATATTTATTAACTGTTTTAAAATTCTTCTAGAGATTCTACAACGACTACATCTTGCTAAATATCTCCCATATACTTGTCAACCATTTTCAAACCCTTCTATAAACTTCTACAACGACTATACATTCTTAAGTATCTCCCATATATTTGCCAGCCCTTTTTAAATTCTTTTATAGACTTCTACAACGACTATTCCTTCCTAAATATCTCCCATATATTTGTTAACACTTTATAAACTCTTCTATAGATTTATACAACGACTATTTCTTCCTACATATCACCCATATATTTGTCAACCCTTTTAAAACTCTTATACAGACTTCTACAACGACTTTACCTTCCTAAATAGCTCCCATATATTTGTCAACACTTGTTAAATTGTTCTATAGTCTTCTGCAACGACTATTCCTTCCTAAATATCTCCCATATATTTGTCAACCTTTTAAAACTCCTCTATAGATTTCTACAACGACTATACCTTCCAAAATATCTCCCATATATTTGTCAACCCTTTTTAAACCTTTCTATAGACTTCTACAACGAATATATCTGTCTAAATATCTCCCATACATTTTTAACCCTTTTAAAACTCTTCTATAGACTTGTACAACGGATATACCTTTTGAAATATGTCCCATATATTTGTCAACTTTTTTAAACCTCTTATATAGACTTCTACAACGAATATACCTTTCTAAATATCTCCCATACATTTGTCAACCCTTTTAACTATTTTCTACAGACTTCTACAACGAATATACCTTTCTAAATAACTCCCATACATTTGTCAACCCTTTTAAAATTCTTCTATCAAGTTTTACAAAGACTATACCTTTTTAAATACCTCCCATATATTTGTTAACCCTTTTTAAACCTTTCTATAGACTTCAACAACAATTATACCTTCCTAAATATCTTTCTTATATTTGTCATCCCTTTTAAAACTCTTCTATAGACTTCTACAACGACTATATCTTCCTAAATATCTCCGATATGTTTGTTAACCCTTTTTAAACCTTTCTATAGACTTCTACAACGACTATACCTTCCTAAATATCTCCCATACATTTGTCAACCCTTTTAAAACTTTTCTACAGACTTCTGCAACGACTATTCTTTTGCTAAATATCTCTCATATATTTGTCAGCCCTTTTAATTTTTTTTTATAGATTCTACAACGACTATTTCCACCTAAATATATCCCATATACTTGTCAACCCTTTTAAAATTCTTCTGTAGACTTCTACGACGACTATACTTTCCTAAAATTGTCCTATATATTTGTCAACCCTTTTAAAACTCTTCTATAGATTTCTAAAACGACTATACATTTTTAAATATCTCCCATTTATTTTTTAACCCTTTTTAAACTCTTCTATAGACTTCTATAACGTCTAGACTTTCTTAATTATCTTTCATATATTTGTCAAACCTTTTTAAATTCTTCTATAGACTTCTACAACGACTACATCTTTCTGAATATCTCCCATATATTTATTAACTGTTTTAAAATTCTTCTAAAGATTCTACAACGACTACATCTTGCTAAATATCTCCCATATACTTGTCAACCATTTTCAAACCCTTCTATAAACTTCTACAACGACTATACATTCTTAAGTATCTCCCATATATTTGCCAGCCCTTTTTAAATTCTTTTATAGACTTCTACAACGACTATTCCTTCCTAAATATCTCCCATATATTTGTTAACACTTTATAAACTCTTCTATAGATTTATACAACGACTATTTCTTCCTACATATCACCCATATATTTGTCAACCCTTTTAAAACTTTTCTACAGACTTCTACAACGACTATCCCTTTTTAAATATCTTTCATATATTTGTCATCCCTTTTAGAACTCTTCTATAGACTTGTACAACGGATATACCTTTTGAAATATGTCCCATATATTTGTCAACTTTTTTAAACCTCTTATATAGACTTCTACAACGAATATACCTTTCTAAATATCTCCCATACATTTGTCAACCCTTTTAAAATTCTTCTATAAAGTTTTACAAAGACTATACCTTTTTAAATACCTCCCATATATTTGTTAACCCTTTTTAAACCTTTCTATAGACTTCAACAACAATTATACCTTCCTAAAGATCTTTCTTATATTTGTCATCCCTTTTAAAACTCTTCTATAGACTTCTACAACGACTATACCTTCCTAAGTATCTCCGATATGTTTGTTAACCCTTTTTAAACCTTTCTATAGACTTCTATAACGACTATACCTTCCTAAATATCTCCCATACATTTGTCAACCCTTTTAAAACTTTTCTATAAACTTCTGCAACGACTATTCTTTGCTAAATATCTCTCATATATTTGTCAGCCCTTTTTAATTTTTTTTATAGGATTCTACAACGACTATTTCCTCCTAAATATATCCCATATACTTGTCAACCCTTTTAAAATTCTTCTGTAGACTTCTACGACGACTATACCTTCCTAAAATTGTTCTATATATTTGTCAACCCTTTTAAAACTCTTCTATAGACTTTACAACGACTATATTTTCCTCAATATCTTCCATATATTTGTCAACCCTTTTAAAACTCTTCTATAGATTTCTAAAACGACTATACATTTTTAAATATCTCCCATTTATTTTTTAACCCTTTTTAAACTCTTCTATAGACTTCTATAACGTCTATACTTTCTTAATTATCTTTCATATATTTGTCAAACCTTTTTAAATTCTTCTATAGACTTCTACAACGACTATATCTTTCTGAATATCTCCCATATATTTATTAACTGTTTTAAAATTCTTCTAGAGATTCTACAACGACTACATCTTGCTAAATATCTCCCATATACTTGTCAACCATTTTCAAACTCTTCTATAAACTTCTACAACGACTATACATTCTTAAGTATCTCCCATATATTTGCCAGCCCTTTTTAAATTCTTTTATAGACTTCTACAACGACTATTCCTTCCTAAATATCTCCCATATATTTGTTAACACTTTATAAACTCTTCTATAGATTTATACAACGACTATTTCTTCCTACATATCACCCATATATTTGTCAACCCTTTTAAAACTCTTATACAGACTTCTACAACGACTGTACATTCCTAAATAGCTCCCATATATTTGTCACCACTTGTTAAATTGTTCTATAGTCTTCTGCAACGGCTATTCCTTCCTAAATATCTCCCATATATTTGTCAACCATTTAAAACTCTTCTATAAAGTTCTACAACGACTATACCTTTTTAAATATCTCACATATATTTTTATCCCTTTTTAAACTCTTCTATATACTTCTACAACGTCTATACTTTCCTAAATAGCTCCCATATATTTGTCAACACTTGTTAAATTGTTCTATAGTCTTCTGCAACGACTATTCCTTTCTACATATCTCCCATATATTTGCCAACCCCTCTAAAACTTTTCAATAGACTTCTACAACGACTATACCTTCCTAAATATATCCCATATATTTGTCAACCCTTTTCAAATTCTTCTAGAAACTTCAACAACGACTATTCCTTCCTAAATATCTCCCATATCTTTATTAACTGTTTTAAAATTGCTTTATAGGCTTCTACAACGACTATACCATCCTAAATATTTCCCATATATTTGT
This sequence comes from Tachypleus tridentatus, assembly GCF_004210375.1. Taxonomy (NCBI): domain Eukaryota; kingdom Metazoa; phylum Arthropoda; class Merostomata; order Xiphosura; family Limulidae; genus Tachypleus; species Tachypleus tridentatus. Next base: position 142,460,692 of record NC_134826.1, read on the forward strand.
TAACCCTTTTAAAACTCTTCTATAGACTTCTACAACGACTCTACCTTCATAAATATCTCCCATATATTTGTCAAACCTTTTAAAACTCCTCCATAGACTTTTACAACGACTATACCTTCCAAAATATCTCCCATATATTTGTCAACCCTTTTTAAACCTTTCTATAGACTTCTACAACGAGTATACTTTCCTAAATATCTCCCATATGTTTTTTAACCCTTTTAAACATTTATATAGACTTCTACAACGACTATACCTTCCTAAATATCTCCCATATATTTGTCAAACCTTTTAAAATTCTTCTATAAAGTTCTACAACGACTATACCTTTTTAAATATCTCCCATATATTTGTTAACCTTTTTTAAACCTTTCTATAGACTTCTACAACGACTATCCCTTTTTAAATATCTTTCATATATTTGTCATCTTTTTTAGAATTCTTCTATAGACTTGTACAACGGATATACCTTTTGAAATATGTCCCATATATTTGTCAACTTTTTTAAACCTCTTATATAGACTTCTACAACGAATATACCTTTCTAAATATCTCCCATACATTTGTCAACCCTTTTAAAATTCTTCTATAAAGTTTTACAAAGACTATACCTTTTTAAATACCTCCCATATATTTGTTAACCCTTTTTAAACCTTTCTATAGACTTCAACAACAATTATACCTTCCTAAATATCTTTCTTATATTTGTCATCCCTTTTAAAACTCTTCTATAGAGTTCTACAACGACTATACCTTCCTAAGTATCTCCGATATGTTTGTTAACCCTTTTTAAACCTTTCTATAGACTTCTACAACGACTATACCTTCCTAAATATCTCCCATACATTTGTCAACCCTTTTAAAACTTTTCTACAGACTTCTGCAACGACTATTCTTTGCTAAATATCTCTCATATATTTGTCAGCCCTTTTTAATTTTTTTATAGGTTTCTACAACGACTATTTCCTCCTAAATATCTCCCATATACTTGTCAACCCTTTTAAAATTCTTCTGTAGACTTCTACGACGACTATACCTTCCTAAGTATCTCCGATATGTTTGTTAACCCTTTTAAAACTCTTCTATAGACTTTACAACGACTATATTTTCCTCAATATCTTCCATATATTTGTCAACCCTTTTTAAAACTCTTCTATAGATTTCTAAAACGACTATACATTTTTAAATATCTCCCATTTATTTTTTAACCCTTTTTAAACTCTTCTATAGACTTCTATAACGTCTATACTTTCTTAATTATCTTTCATATATTTGTCTAACCTTTTTAAATTCTTCTATAGACTTCTACAACGACTATATCTTTCTGAATATCTCCCATATATTTATTAACTGTTTTAAAATTCTTCTAGAGATTCTACAACGACTACATCTTGCTAAATATCTCCCATATACTTGTCAACCATTTTAAAACTCTTTTATAGACTTCTACAACGACTATTCCTTTCTAAATGTCTCCCATATATTTGTTAACACTTTATAAACTCTTCTATAGATTTATACAACGACTATTTCTTCCTACATATCACCCATATATTTTTCAACTCTTTTAAAACTGTTATACAGACTTCTACAACGACTGTACCTTCCTAAGTATCTCCCATATATTTGATAACCCTTTTAAAACTTTTCTTCAGACTTCTACAACGACTATATCTTACGAAGTGTCTCCCATATATTTGTCAACACTTTTTAAATTGTTCTATAGTCTTTTGCAACGACTATTTCTTCCTAAATATCTTTTATATATTTGTGAACCCTTTTAAAACTCTTCTATAAAGTTCTACAACGACTATACCTTTTTAAATATCTCCCATATATTTGTTAACCCTTGTTAAACCTTTCTATAGACTTCTACAACAATTATACCTTCCTAAATATCTTTCATATATTTGTCAACCCTTTTAAAATTCATCTATAGACTTCTTCAACGACTATTCCTTCTTAAATATCTCCCATATTTTTGTCAACCCACATCTGTACTGAACAATTTATAGAACAGCCCACTAGAGATTGGCTACAGTTGTTGTTTGGTCTAGAAAATGGAAAATATTGCTTAAGCTTAGGGTTTTATTTAGAGGAGATAACAGCCACAAAAATAAATTTCAAAGCAAGTGTATTGTGCTTCAGCTAAAATCGGACAAGACCTTAATTAACACCACCAGTTTCTACATCTTATCTAAAAGTTCATTATCTTCGAGGGATGGGTAATATAAGCCTGATAAAAACGGTTAATATTTCTCATAAACCAGATCTTCCTCACTTTATTATCTGGTTCAGACGGCCATGACTTTGAACTAAGGAATCTTAACCTACATTGGTGCTCGCACCCGTTTCAGTTTCCTCGTTTCGATACCGTATCTGAAAATCGGACAGATGAGCGCTACATATACTGAAACATAATGTTGTTAAACAGGTATATACAGGTATATATTTGTATATGTTTCGCGTTCTAATACCGTGGTTAGTTGCGATCACCTTCCATACTAAATTATGACACGCCAAATGTGCCAATAACACGCTTGAATTAAAATTGATACGCATAGCGTGAAAAATCTCTTATATTTTGGTAAGTCATTCAAGCTCATAACGTGTTAATTATATACGTAACGACTTTTTTTATCTATATTTATAATTTTCTTGTTTGTCTTATAGTCGTGGATCATAAAATGGTACTTATTTTAATGTATTTTAGAAATGTAGAGAAAAAATAAATATAAAAACATAAGGATGCTCTCACGTAGTTGGTCTTCACATACATGTTGGTTTCTGCATCTTAAGTTACGGTTATTGTACTTTCTTCAGTTGGAAATCAGATATCCTCGCCATTGGCCCGGCATGGCTCGGTGGTTAGAACACTTGACTGATAATCCGAGGGTCCCGTATTCGAATCCCCATCGTACTAAACATGCTTGCTCTTTCGGCTGTGGGGACGTTATAATGTGACGGTCAATTCTATTATTCGTTGGTAAAAGAGTAGCTCAAGAGTTGGCGGTGGGTGGTGATGATGAGCTGCCTCTTGTCTAGCCTTACACTGCTAAATTAGAGACGGATAACGTAGATATCCCTTGTGTAGAGGCGAAGATAGCCTCGTTACCTCGCGCCATAAAACACAAAACCAGCCAACCCTCGTGTATCTGCGAAAAATTCAAAAACAATAAAAAAACAGCTAGAAATTTTCTCCATCCCTAGATGAGAAAGAAAATTGTTTAAAAAAAGCCCGCACCATTATAACATTTTTATTTTGCTGTTCTCGTATGAATAATTTTTGAATATATTACAGGATTTTATATAGCGATGCAACTATCTTAATAATGTGGGATGTGTTCACGTGTTGAGTTCGCTGCTCTTGGTAATAAGAAATTTTTGGCGCAGGTATTTAAATTATGAAATAGACGCACGATAATTTTTGAGTTACAGGTTTATAAACGTGGACCTCAGTTTCACAGTCCAACGCGTTAACCATTGGACCAGGCTAAGCCTTATTTGAAACAAGGAGCGCGTACATAGAGTCTCATTCTGGTATAGTTTTTGTTTTTAGTACTCTCTTCTTTTAATTGCTTCTAAAACAAGTTTGCTCAATTCTATACCTTGATCTTTATTATTTTACCATGGTTAAAATACTGATATTAAAATAACGTGACAAGTCGTGGTGGAACAGCATGTATGAGAACTACATTTCAGTTTTGGTGTTTTGTTGGTAGTTTGATTCTTCCAAACGTTGTTCTGTTTTGAGACAAGTGTGTAACAGCCCTTTTTGATACAAAAGACTTATATTTTAAATCACAAAATGTGTTCATTTCGGAAATATAGAATTTCCAAGACTGTAATATACCTTGTACCTAAAGGCATCGATAAACAAAAAAAAAGTGGATCAGTTTGAGACACAAAGACCATCCGGAGAGAGACCTGTAACAAGTTGTAATCTAGTCATGATGAGCAAAATACAGCATCTTGTAATTAACGCAAAGATCAGTGGCAAAAACATTTCACGTGTCACAAGCAACAATACCCTACGTAATCAAAAGGTGTTTCTTTCTGAAAATGAAATCAACAGGACATGAGTTCACCAAAGTAAGGCTTCCAGTCATATCTCCCATTCAGCAATTGCATACCCCAAGTATCTGGAGAGCAAAATGGGTATTCCGTATGAAGATTTACCAGTCAAGTCGTTAGATGCTGTGTCATTAGATTTCTGTGCGATCACAATGTTGAAACTGACACTAGGAAATCAGCTTTCTCTTGCCCTATAAATATTATTTAAAGTTCGCAGGGAGGTGAAATGTACTTTGCCCTTAACAGTCATATGATAAAGATTTTTACCATAGAAATTACGCTGCAGGGCTATTGTCGAGATTCAAATTTGCCAGATAGAGTATAATCAGACGTGGCTACCTGGACTGTAACGACGTGGTGAGGCTCCAAAAGAGTTATAATAAATTGAACCCTCTGAGAACAATGCGCCCCATCCTTCAAGGGTTTTGTAAGACATGCAACTTGACAGATATATTTCCTTCTTATCTTTCGTTTCGCGTATCTAGTTACAATTTTTTAAAATAAATAATAAAATAGTGACACTTTAATCGTATGTTTATTTCCTTGTCTGGCATTAATTTCCAAATGTATCAAAAATCAGACTTCCCATAAAATGCATGAAAACGTTTCGACTTGGGTTTTTTGTTCCTTGAATCCAAAAATAATTATTATGAGTTTTTTTTAACTTGCAAGTGTCAGAAAAATAGATATTTAAAACTAAAATATCTTTATTTTTTATAAGACTGACCTATCTAATATACCAATGATTTTACATATTTTAATCGCTTTATAAAATCGAGTTTTAAATTCTAATGCAGCAGTATGTCGCCCCAGATTCTAACTGTGGTCCCACGGACGATTTATTCAGCATGTTCTATATATTTAATTTATGCCTATTTCTAATCATATCCGGAGAAGAGTATATATAGCGAGATTTTTTTTAACGGTGTATGAAACTAAAGTAGTTGACAGTTAAGAATGGATCCTTTAGTGTTCTCAATGGAAGCAGAATTACTCGCACAACAAAACCTTTAAAATAACAATGCAGTCCTTAAAAGTTAGGTCTACGAAAGAGAGCCCTTCAGCCCTGAAAATACATTATGGTGAAGCTGGACACATCTCCTGTTACCAATAACAAGATAATGTTAATCGTAAGTTTTATTACGATTACTGATTGAGGTAGCTGCTCCAAGAGCATCATGGTAGCTGGAACATCATTTTTAAAAAGCAAGTATATTCTTTTACTTCTATAATTAAGTAAAACCCATACTATTCTGTGTTTAATTTACTTCGAGGTAAGTTTGAAGGCTTATGACACTAAAAATCGGGTTTCGATACTCATAGTGAGCACAGAACAAATTCTCCATTGTGTAGGTTTGCAGTTAATAACAAACAAATAAAAATCCACGTAGGTTCTCTCGATTTTTCTTTTGGAAGACCATGGTCCATGATTTGCTATTTTTACAAACATAACTGAAAGCTCGTGTGTTCTTTGCATGATGCCAACTTTCCATAAAGGACAATTTAGTAATACGTTACAGGGGATCACAAAGAAATATCAGGTTGGCCATATTCCCCACGATAATAACTGGAGCCCCAAGAGGTGGTGGAAATGTTTTATCCAATTATATCACATATGTTGAGAGAGTATCACGTGAGCAAATAAAGCCTTTTAACCCACCCTAAAGATGTTCGAATAGAGATATAGTGAATAAAGTTGCTACAAACGTGATCGACGTCGCTGTAAATGCACTTTCAGTCAATGTGTTAACAATACGCAGTGAGCTGTTACATTATTAAAAGAATCTTTGTGTGACACAATGGAATTGATGTATTATAGTACAGCTATGACCGGCAATAGTGTTAGAGCGTAATATATGGGTTTTATTCTTTCTTTTAAAGTAATCCAAAGACCAACGGACACTTCGAAAACACTTCGTCACTTCCCTAGCTGGCACTGTGGAACAACATGATCAGTGTAAAGTGCTTAATGTGGTTTATTTCTATATTTGTGCTCATCGGTATGTACGTACAAGAATGTGATTAGACATGGTACACACGTCCAGTCACTTATTGTCTATTTTCTGTTCTACGCATCAATCACTAAAGTTGTAATTTCTTGTTTATAACTGTCATATGGTAATAAAAAATCCTGTTCATTGTTTAAGGAAACGTCCAATCTATGAAAAATGATAATAATGTTCTTGTTAGACAAGGATCGACTATCACAACCCTTTGAAAGTCGGAAAGACTTTTGTTCTATCAACTGTTATGGATATTAACTTTGGTAAGACTGCATCTCTTCATTCATATGGCTTAAACAATCACCTGATGCATAACACAACGTATTTTACATTTGTAAAAGAAATGATCTACATATAAATGTAGGGAGGTAATACGTTGTCTAGGCAATGCC